>NC_081845.1:78827249-79127249 GCF_963259705.1 Myotis daubentonii | reverse complement strand
TTGTGGGTTAGATTCCCCTCCCCACCCCCCACCCTCATCACTGATACAGGAGGCAACAGATCAATGTTCCTCTCTCACAGTTGATCAATGATTATCTCTCATCACTGATATTTCTCTCTCTCTCTCTCTCTCTCTCTCTCTCTCTCTCTCTCTCTCTCTCCCTCTCCTGTCCTCTCTCTTTCTAAAACCAATAAAACATACTTAAAAAAAATATGGGGGGAGAAATTAAGATGGCGGCATAGATAAACACCGGGAAATTGCTGCCTCCCACAACAATTGAAAAATCTTCTAGGAACACAAAACGGACATCATCCAGAACTACAGGAAGGCTAGCTGAGTGTAAATTCTACAACTAGAAAGAAAGAAAAGCACACTGAGAGCCAGAGGAGCTGCAGAAGTAAAGTGCAGAGGTACGGGGGCTCGCGCGCACGGAAAGGGGCTGGCACCTGAGGACGTGGCTGTCTTTTTGAATCTGGAGGGAGTCACAAGCTCCTGACAGCTCTGAACTCCGGTTCCGGGAAGTCTCTGGGGACCCAGGACTCATACAGGGAGAAACTGGACTGTCTGGCAGCGGGCAAACTTGAGGGCAGCTTTCCCTCAGAGGTGCTTGCAGCCGTTACCGGGACACTGAGACACACGACTCCTTAGGGCAGGGCTAAGGATCCACCATAGCTGCTTGCTCCGCCCTTTGATTCCTTGAGACCCCGCCCCACCCAGGCTGTGGCAGAGACTTTTGCATATGAATGCCCCGGCCCTTTGCAACCTGATAATTAACTAACTGCAGCCGGGCCAGACAGACCCAGAACTTCCAAGAGAAGGCCCAAGGCCCCACAGTGGCTTGCATTGCTTCACAGCTGAGCCTCATCAGGGCACCTCCAAACTCCAAAAAAGGAAGGGGAATCTGCAGTTCTCTTCGTAGCTCCTGCTGTGTAACCTCAAGCAGAGGCTAAATTAGCACCTCCTTAGATCCAAGAGCCACTGTACCCAGTGGTCAGAGGGGGACCATCCAGATCACAACTCCTCAGATCCATAAGGGACACACTCAGGGTTCAGACTCAGTGAGCACCAAAACCCCACTGAAGCAAGTCTTGCCCCAGAAGGGTGTCTCCAGCACAGAAGTTCTCCCACTGCAGACACAGCTGATTCTCACTGCCAATTGGTCTGGAGGTCAATTCCTCCCAGTGATCCTACAACAACCAAGGCATAACTACAACAAGACTGTGCACAAAGCCCACAAGGGGGTGCACCAAGAGTGTCCACCTCAGGTAACTGGGGAGGCTGAGCCACTGGGCCCTACAGGACACCTAGCACACAAAGCCCCTCTATCAACACAGGGAAGCAGCCAAAATGCGGAGACAAAGAAACAGGTCACAAATGGTAGAAATGGAGGAAAGCAAACGACTGGATATAGAGTTCAAGGCCACGTTTATAAGGTTTTTCAAGAATTTTATGGAAACCGCCGATAAATTTAATGAGTCCCTCAATAAGTATAGTGAGACCCTGGAGGACATGAAAAAGGACCAACTAGAAATTAAGCATACACTGACTGAAATAAAGAATAATTTACAGAGATCCAACAGCAGACAAGAGGATCCCAAGAATCAAGTCAAAGATTTGAAATACAAAGAAACAAAAAATACCCAACCGAAAAAGAAAAAAGAAAAGAGATTCCAAAAATATGAAGATAGTGTAAGGAGCCTCTGGGACAACTTCAAGCATACCAACATCAGAATTATAGGGGTGCCAGAAGAAGAGAGAGGGCAAGATATTGAAAACCTATTTGAAGAAATAATGACAGAAAACTTCCCCTACCTGGTGAAAGAAATAGACTTACAAGTCCAGGAAGCACAGAGAACCCCAAACAAAAGGAATCCAAAGAGGACCACACCAAGACACATCATAATTAAAATGCCAAGAGCAAAAGACAAAGAGAGAATCTTAAAAGCAGCAAGAGAAAGACAGTCAGTTACCTACAAGGGAGTACCCATATGACTATCAGCTGATTTCTCAACAGAAACCATGCAGGCCAGAAGAGAGTGGCAAGAAATATTCAAAGTGATGAATAGCAAGAACCTGCAACCAAGATTACTTTATCCAGCAAAGCTATCATTCAGAATAGAAGGTCAGATAAAGAGCTTCACGGATAAGAAAAAGCTAAAGGAGTTCATCACCACCAAACCAGCATTATATGAAATGCTGAAAGGTATTCTTTAAGAAGAGGAAGAAGAAAAAGGAACTCTTACCATTTGCCACAGCATGGATGGAACTGGAGAGCGGATAAATACCACATGATCTCACTCATTTGTGGAATATAATGAACAACATAAACTGATGAACAAGGACTGATCCAGAGACGGAGAGGCATTGATTGGACTGTCGGGCCTTGGAGGGAAGGTAGGGGAGGGTGGGGGTAAGGGGGAAAGATCAACCAAAGGACTTACATGCAAGCATATAGGCCTAACCAATGGACACAGACAACGGGGGGGGGGGGTGAGGGCATGGGGGGGGTAGAGGGTAACGTGGGGACAAGGACACATATGTAATAATCAATAAAAAATATATTAAAAAAATATGGTTTACACACAACATATATCAGATCCTTTTGTGTGCATGTAAAAATGCATATGTGTAGGTCTCACCCCAAATTTATTTGAGTCAGAAATTCATGGGCATAGGGCCTAGGAAACTTCATTTTACAGGTATTCCAAAATTTGTGAGACTTTGCATTTTATGAAACTACCAGAAAGTATTAAGGGTTGGAAGAAAGCAGTGGAAAGGAGAGATTATAGCTAGTTGAGATGATCAGGAAAGGTGACTGGCATACATGAGTGAGATTTGAATTTGGTTTTCAATAGTGACCAGTATTTTGCAGTGGCGGGAAGATGACACAAAAGATTAAGATAAAGATGTAACATCAAAAAATGCTGATGGGAAGCTCTAACCGATTTGGCTCAGTGGATAGATCATCGGCCTGTGGACTGAAGGGTCCCAGTTTCGATTTCGGTCAAGGGCATGTACCTTGGTTGTGGGCACATCCTCAGTAGGGGGTGTGCAGGAGGCAGCTCATTGATGTTTCTCTCTCATCAATGTTTCTAACTCTCTATCTGTCTCCCTTCCTCTCTGTAAAAGATCAATAAAATATTTTTTTAAAAAAAAAATGCTGATGGGGAAAGAAAACCAATTGGTTTGGCTAACATTGAGAAGTGTTTGTAGAAGAATCTGGAAAGATAATTTAAAGAGTTCTTGAATGCCCAATCAAAATCCCCAGATCTTTTCTGGTTTTTTAAAAATTCAAAGGTAAATATTTAGTTATAAATAATGCAATCACGCTGATAAAGTATTGCCTAGTTTTAAAATTACAGACATTTCTAAGTTGTTGGGACAGAGGTGGCCTTAACAGGGCACTAAATATCTTAAAAAACAAAATATAAAAGTGAAAAATCCCTCAAAATCACCGTTGCCAAGTACAGTGCCAGCCCCAGAGAAACCGGGAGTTTTGTGAGAACTACAAACATAATTTCTCCTGCCCCTATAACTGCCACCGTGGCCAATTGAGTCTCTGTTTTCTACTTACAATTCAGGGAAGCTGGTATATATTTTGAGTCCTGGTTCATTTTAAGACACTTTAAAATGCATTTTCCCTATTTCACAAGTGGAAAAGGGGAGCACTGTGGAAAAATCTATTCTGATCCGTAAAGCCGAAACTATTCCACTGGTCAACGAGAAAGGGAAACCAGCTGAAAAATTCACTGTTGGAAAACCTGGCATAGTGCACCCACTTCTTACCCTGGTATGTGTTCATAGGTGGAGTCCTCCTACTGCCTTTATTTGTGGAGGTGAAACTGGTCTGGGCAGGAGCTCCTTTCCTTCGGTGCCCTGCTGGTGCAGCTGGGGAGTGAGACTACACTTAACTCACAATTACAGGTCAGGTGGAGGGCGGGCACTGGCGAACTCAGGTGAAAGCACTCCATGCTGTTTGAGAGATCTGCTCTCTGGCTGGTACGCCTCACTAATTCTGTGAAGGCAGGATTTCCCTCTGGGGGAAAGCAAGGTCTAAGTAAATGAAGGAAGAGAAGAGAAAGAATGAGATTGCAAGACACTGAAAGAACAGAACAGAACGCTATATGTAAGCCTGAAGAACGCTCTAAGTTCTAAATGAGTAGGACCATAATTAACATTAGACCTTGCATAGTTAAGTCTCCGGTATGATTTATGATCCCACAGGAAAGATGTATATGGGGGAGTGAGGCTTAACTTCCACCTTGGTGAATATTAAGTCTGGGCAACTTCTTTCTCCTATCGACTTGAAAACACAGAAGAACTCAAAGGGACTTGGTGCAAAACTAGAGACCAACAATCCACTTTTAACAATAGAGGTCAATGACTTATGTCATTGAACAGAAGACTTATGTAATACTTTAAACAATAAATAATTTGGGAAAAAATAAAATAAAGATAGAGGTAAATGAAGTAAAGAATAAGAACAGCTGGGAACTGACGTTACCAAAGAAGATGGACTTGGTAAAAACAAGAGTGGGGTGGGAAGGAGGTTGGGAGTTAGGAGATTTATTAGTAACGGGTGAAACACTCCTGAAGGAAATACAAAGAAATGCACATGAAGAAATAGATTCTAGAGCTCTTCTCTCTTTTCCTTTGTTTTTGCCACTTTCCCTGCACCAGAACTTGGGGGCATCTTCATAGCCACCTCTTCTCCTTCCCCAACTCCCACTGCAGATTCGTTTTCACCAAATGCTGCCCTTTCTTCTCCCCCTTCCTCTTAAAAATTAAGACATATTTACACCCCTTCTGAAGGTAATTCTCATCCCTAGTATCAGGGATGGTGGGGATACTTACTCTCCCAGGAAAGTTCTGTACAGTTCTTTTTCAGACATCCATGCTCTGGAGAGTGCTTATCACCATACGTAAAAATAATTATTGATAAATACTTGACATATACCGTTGTGCAAATTTAAGGGGTACAGCATGCTAATTTGATACATTTATATAGCATAGTACAGTTGTCATTGTAGTGATAATCAGCACCTTTATCACATTACATAATTTGTTATTTCTTTTTAGGGGTTGGGTGGCATCATGCTTTTTATTGAAACACTAGGAGGCCAGTGAGAGATTCGAAATCACGAGGCACCGCCCACCCTCAAGTTGCTGGTCCGGCCCTGCCTGCTTCCCAGGCCCCACAGTAGCTGCAGCCACTGCTGGTCCCGCCCTGCCTCCCTCTCTGGCCCTTGAAGCAGCTGCAGTCACTGCTGATCAGGCCCTTCCCCAGCACAGGAGGGAGAAAGCCCCTGCTGCCCCGCCCCAGATGCTGGGAGTACAACCTCCTCCTGTGTGGTTAAGGCATCCGGTTAATTAGCATATTTCTCTATTATATATATATATATATATAATATATATATAATATATATATTATATATATATAATAGATAGATGTTATCTACAAATAGAGGACATGTTGAGAATAATCTTGTCTCTTGCTTCTGTCCTGAACTTCTTTCTGTTATTCTGCTCATCTACGTAGTTAAAGTGAACTTGAGTCTTCCTTTCCACTCCAAGAAGACTGTTTTTCTAGGAAAAACAAATGAACCAACAAAAACAACAAAAAACAACTCTTGAGCTTGCTTTGATGTTCTCTGTGACAAATTGTACAGGAGAGATGGCAGTACTAGTGAGTGATTGTAGCCTGAATCTTAAAATACTAGAGTCATTATTATATTATGCATATATTATGCAAGTCAAGTGAAATCATTATGAAAACCATAAGTCGTTGTTTTTTTAGATCTTATTATGAGCTGGGCCTTGTTGTGGGTGCTTTTCATGTGTTAATACGTTTAATCATCTAAACAAAGCTGGGAGGTAGCTCTAATAATTACCCTCATTTTACAGATGTGAAAACTGAATCATAAAGAAGCTAAGTGGTTTTCCCTGGCCAGTGTGGCTCAGTTGCTTGGAGCATAGTCTGTGCACCTAAAGATAGAGGGTTTGATTTTTTGTCCGGGCACATACCCAGGTTTCAGGTTCAATCCAATTGATGTTTCTCTCCTTCTCCCTTTCTCTCCCTTCCTCACTCTCTCTCTAAGAAAAAAAAAAAATAAGTGATTACACAACTGGGAAGAGGTAAAGCAGTAATTCTAACCACTGTATTCACAGTCCTTAAATTCTCATATTCTTTTAATTTTAAAATTTATAAGTGGGATATACGTGCCTATATACCCCAAACTCACAAGCAGCACATACATAAAAATTTGATTTGTGCAAAATGAGCACTCTTTGTTTGTCCAAGTGAAAGGGTTATAGAAAACAAATCAACACACGTAGTCATGAGGCACGTAATAAAGTTGTGAGGGCTGAGAGCCAAAAGAGTGACAATGGGACTAAAATGAATCACCTGAAAGGGTCAAAGACCACGTTATTTTCAGCAGCTCTTATTTGGATAGATGTTATGCGTGTTCCTCATGTGGGCAAATTCCTTGAATTGGAAAATTAGAATTCTGGGAGTCCACTTGATAAAGCAGATGCAAGTTGTCAAGGCTCTCCTGCC
This sequence comes from Myotis daubentonii, assembly GCF_963259705.1. Taxonomy (NCBI): domain Eukaryota; kingdom Metazoa; phylum Chordata; class Mammalia; order Chiroptera; family Vespertilionidae; genus Myotis; species Myotis daubentonii. Next base: position 79,120,690 of record NC_081845.1, on the reverse strand, counting down.
TGCAATGCCTAGGAAAGGTCCATTGAGAAAGGCTGGCTGTTGGGTTCTGTGGAGTCAGAAAACCAGAACTGAGGCTGACGTGTCTTTTGAAGACTTCTATTCCTTAGTTCGCTCCCTGCCCACCCCCACTGCCTAGGGTGGAGATCCACGAATAAACTCTTGCATTGATATTCTATGCCCGCGGCGGCAATTGTCTCAAGTCTTCTTCCCTAAGGTTTCATTTACAGAAGGTAGTGTTAACTTTTCAAAGGTTTCAATTTAACATCTGTTCCTGCCAGGTTTATTTCATCTGGCCTGGGAGAAATAACATAACCGTCCCCTCTCCTGCTCTGCCTGAAGAAATGGGATATAAAACACAGAGGGGTGGCAAAGAGGGAAACTTACTGGAGTTCCTCTACTTTTACTGGATTAGATCTTCAGGCATTAAGGACAATATTAACAGAGACTTAATTAGGAGGCAGAGGAAAGAATATCAGATGCAACCCACCTCATGTATTAGAGAAAAGGCTTATATGTTGTTTGTAACTCTCTTTAACCCACTAGGTTATAACTGGACTATAAAGGCTACATGAAGAAGTCTTGAAATAAGAAATAATAATAGTAACTAAGAATAATATTAGATATAAAAAGATTGTGTACAGAAAGGCAGAAACTATAAATATTTCATTAATCCTTATTCCTATTTCTAATACGGGTGATCAGAAGTTTTAACAGGCATCCTTTAGAGCAGTGGTTCTCAACCTTCCTAATGCCACGATCTTTTAATACAGTTTCTCATGTTGTTTAATACAGTTCCCCAATTTCATTGTTACAAATTGAACATAATTAAAGCATAGTGATTAATCACAAAAACAATATGTAACTATATATGTGTTTTCCGATGGTCTTAGGCGACCCCTGTGAAAGGGTCGTTCGATCCCCGAAAGGGTCACGACCCACAGGTTGAGAACTGCTGCTTTAGAGATACAAGGGCCAGCCCCATGGACATCAGATGGGGTGCATAGATGGGACTCTGGCTGATTTTCTGTCTAGACTAGGGTTTACATTAATTAGTTTATATATAAATAATGAAAGAACTGGCCAATAAAAAGAGAATTAGCTAAAGAAAGGCTTCTGGACCCAAATGAAATTCAAATGCCTATATATCTGGGAAGAGAAAAGGATAGATTATTTAATTTTTTGTTGTTGTTGTCCACTCCTAAGTCATAGAAGACAATTTGGGCCCATCCTTTGAGTTCAAACCATCATGGCTTCCCTCAAATGTTATTTCTCAAACTGCACTTGTTGAGACAACACCAAAGTTCTAGGCTATCTGTTTCCCTCTGCTAGATACAGGAGGGTTGGGGGGGGGGCAGCCTGTATGGCTGAAATAATAGAAAGAAAAGGCAGAAGTGGTCAATTAAAACAGGACACAGAATTCTCTAGAACATTTATCAGTTGGGTCTTCTTAAAAATCCTCTTTGAAAAAAATGTAAGGCACAGTAAAATTTAGGTTAAGGAAGAACTTAGCATTTTAAAGAAATGATCATCTTCCTCTAGTTCTGGACTCATTCCCTACAATAAAAATGTCAAACCAGAAAAATCACATTCTCTTATGAAATTCAAGTACAATCCCTCTTAAGGAGAGGCTATGATAAATGTAATTAAATGAGTCACAGGCTTAAAGAAGTTGTTACATATATTACAATAAAATATAAACATGACCCCAATGAATTACTTCACTATAATTGTTCAAATATATCAGTAATAGGTCCTATATGTCACTATAAATGACATCATATCAGAATTTGATTCTAAGTAGGGATGTTCTCCCATAAAATTAAAAGAGACTGTGGTATGAATGATTGTATTAGTGAAACGTACTCTGGATAAAAACAGAATCTTGATACCTAGTATTAGTGGGATGATAAGCCTAATGAATATCACTCAAGGAATGAGAGAGAACCTGACATACTAAACATTATTTTTAGGCTAGGTAATACATATACAAAATTATAACAAAGTAAAACCTGATTACTTTCTGTATAATCAATATATAGTAAGTGTTGTTTTTTTTCCACACATGAAATAGAATATGTCACATACATAGTACATTCATTGACTACATAATGAAATTTCAGTCAATGACAGATCACATATATGGTAGTGGTCTTGTAAGATTATAATGGAGCTGAAAAATTCCTATTGTAGCTTTCATAACATCATAGTGTAATACTGGTATAAACCTACTGCACCGCCAATTGTATAAAAGTATAGTATAGAGACATATGTATAATACCTGATACTTAATGATGAATACATGACTATGTTACTGGCTTATATATTTACTATACTATACCTTTAATCATTACTTTAGTGTAGTCATTCCACTTTTTAAAATAAGTTTTCTGTGAAACGGTATGCCATGTTATGCGGACAGCAGCCTCATACATCTAGTGTTATTTGATTACATTGTATTGTCTTGTGCTTGATTTAATCTTCTGTTGTTCTGTACAGCAACCTGCTATATGTCTTAGGAGCTATAGGCTAGACTGGACCATATAGCCTGGGTATGTAGTAAATTGTACCATCTAGCTTTGTGGAACTGCACTCTATTATGTCTATACAAGGATGAAAGCACCTAAGGACCCATTTCTCAGAAAGTATCCTCATTGTTAGGTGGTACCTGACTGTAATTACATTTCTCTAGATCACTAACAGCTGGGAAAGTTAAGTAAAAGTGATATAATTTATAATGGTATTCTAAAAATAACATGTCTAGGAATAAATCTATAAACATACATGTTAGACATTTATGGAGAATGTTATAACTTTTATTGAAAACAATTTATAAAACCTAAATAAATGGAGACACATATTATGTTTATGAATAAAAAGTCTCAAAATGATGAAGTAAAATTTTGCCCAAGTTGATGTACAAATGCAATAGAGACCATATAATGTAGACTATATAATGCTATTTACATAAAGATCAGAGCAGGAAGAATTAAACAATTTATTATCAAAGTATGCATATAAATATAGAAGAGAATTTAAATTAAAAATATGTAAGTGATTGACACCAAATCAGGATTTTATTACCTAAGAGGGTGAAAGGTCATCAGTGGTTAAGGAGGAGGTCGTGGTGGTTATGGTAGGACACATAGCAGGCTAATAACGTTTTATTTCTTAGGCTGAACAAAAAAGCTAATGATAATTTCTATATATTTCATGTTTTAAAAATTGTTTACATGTAGTAGACTTGAAGTTGATTCTAAAATACATCCATTTCTGGGGCTGAAGTAAGTTAAGAGATTTCTGGTAAATCAATTTACAGGGAATGCTAAGGCGATCCTTGGCAAATAATGCAACCTTAAAGAAAATGGACCAGGTATGCTACCTTTATTACTGGAAACATTAGAAAATATAGAGGATAAGCCCTTAATTTTACAGAGGGCTGGGGCTCCTTTTAGAGTAGGGGAATGACAGGAAATATTATGATATCTACATGTATCTCATCTAATCCTCATAAGAACTCTTTAAGGCAGGTATAATTTTCTCTATTTGGGCAAAATGGGCTTGTCATGGCTTCCATAAGGAGATGGACTGAATGACATAATTTATCCTATGATCACACCTGAGTCAACAGATCTGAGTTCTAATCCAGGGTGCCCAGTATTCTTTCCCTTAATCTAGAATTTTCCAACTTCTGCACTATTGACATCTTGTGCTGGAAACATCTTGGTTGTGGGGTCTGTCCTACCCACTGTAGGATGTTCACCTGTCTCTCTGGCCTCCACCCACTAGATACTAGTAGCAGCCCGTTTCCTCACCTCTGACTTGTGATAGCCACAGATATCTCCAGACATTGCCAAATGTCCCTTGAGTGGCAAAAATTCCTCACCCCCACCTCCTTGTGGGGGAATCACTGGCCTACTCCATACTTCAAAGGAGACCACGATTTTAAATTTGTATGCTTGCCTCCTTACACATTCTTGTAACAGTGAGTTTTTGAAAGCAGTTTGTCTTAGGAAAAATAGATTGATTTGGCTAGTTTTGCTATGTAACAAAAAGCTGCCTTCTTTGGCAATTACAATAACATACATGTGTTTGGAAGCCTAGAGGAAAAGAGTCATTGAAATCTGTTTGTGCTCTCCTTACACACTTTGCTTAATTAAGACTTGTGTTGTCATTAAAACAGAGGAAACATTGCTCTTTTTTCTAGTCTTCACACCAGACCAGTTTTCATCTCACCAAAAGTAGGAGAAAACTGAGAAAGATATCAAGCATACTGACAATACTTTTATGCAGTGATTTCTCTTCATCTGACATATCTCCAATGTTTTATCTACATTTCTACTTTATTAGTATACACACATGTGAACACACTCAGACTTTTCTGCAGGAGTCAGGAAGATAAGCCTTTTATCTGAGGTTTTAAAATAACAATAATTACCTTTATTTCAGCATAAACAGGAACCAATGTACTCATCTTAATCATAAATGTGTGACTGTGTGGATGAATGTTTGTGAAGAGAGAGGTGTTAGCTTCTTTACAAATTGGTAGTTTAATAATAATCTTATTATTACCAACATGCATCTCTTTTCTTTTTCCCCCTTAAAAACCTCAAACTCAGAAAGTGAGGTTGGTTCATCACTCTCCCAATCTTCTAAAGATTGAAAACATGGTTTTAATGTCAAAAATTTTAAAAATTTTGCACTTGATAATTGCACTTGAAGTGTATCAGTTGATTAGGCAAACATAATTTTAAAAAGTATAGTTCTATGAATGAAACAAATTTATATTTTACGTATCCTAACTTTGCATATATTTGAATAACAGTAACTATACATGAAACATGTTATTTAGTTCATAGAAAATATCTGGCATGCAAAAGGAGCTCATAAGCCCCCAAGCACATGCTATTTGTAGCCTCGATGTCAGCCAGAGTCTTCTTGCCCTTTGAGAGCTGGGTGAGCTGGGTTCCTTTGCCCCATGGAAGTTCAAAACCTCAGAAAGGGTCCTGTAACTTATTAGTGAACTCAATTTTATTTCTCCCAGTTTTAGTTTGCATATATGTGTGACCGTGTGGGTGTGTGCATGGGCTTGTGTGTACATGCACACATGCATGCTTGCTATTCTGTGCTACAGCTAATTCTCTAGCTTTTAAAATTACTATTTTTTAAATATGTTTTTTATTTTGGAGAGAGGAAAGCAAAGGGAGAGAAAAACATTGATGCAAGAGAAACATCCATCAGTTGCCTCCTGCACACCCCCTATTGGGGATGGAGCTCACAACCCAGGCATGTGCCCTGACCCACACCATTTGGGCTAATTCTCTAGTTTTCATAAAAGAATTCATTCATACAACATACAAGTGATTACAATCGGCTTTTACAAGCAACAAGCACAGGTGTAGAGAGAGAATAGAGTAGGGTATCTTTCATAACTATGAATAACTATGAATGGAATATTAGACATCACTGTCCTTATAATGTTCTTTGGGAAGGTGACAGAGAAGGGACATTGAAAATATTAGGGATGGCCCTTTGTTGTCACCTTCCCAGATTTTTCAGTTTGTGAATTCCTGGATTCAATGACAGATTAATGAAGGAGAACCAAAAAAAGTATCCTTATCTTGAATTGGCCAATTCTACTGGGCCATCTCAGCTTCCGGGTCCCAGTGACCTGCCTGAGCCCACTGTTGTGGTTGTGCCTGCACCACAGCCCAACTTCCTTCCCCACCCTGCTGCTGTCCCTTCTCCCTCAAGTGTTCATCCCCTGAGGATTCTCTGGTAAACCCCCTACACACAAATTTCCATTACACAGTCTGCTTTCCCTTCCCTGGAAACCTGACTGGTTGGTACCAGGAGTCAGAGTAAGCAGGTGCTAACATGGGATTCTGGAAGGTTCTCATCCACCAGTCAGTGGGCATGAGCTCCCCATCACTGGTGGAAGGCTAAACATGGATAACCTGGCACAAGGCAGCAGTGCCAAGTTGCTAAAACTTTCATCTAGAGTGAATTGTGATGGTATACTGGTGGAATAAAATACACTAGTGAGTAAATGTATTAGGTGTTTGAAAAACTCAGAGAAAATAATTAGATGAAAAATAATTTAAATAGGCTTTGCTGGGAATATTTGATTCTTTGGAAAACAAACAATGAAAGGTTGAAGATGATTAATCCAATATTAAAGGCTAGGTGTGAACGTCTTCCCTTGGCAACATATAAAGATATGTCTATTTCTTACAGTTTAAAGGTTGAGCAAGTTGAGGACCAGCCCAGAATTTAATCATAAGGATAGCAGAACTCCAGAGAACCTGAGTTGGTCTGCTCTGCCAAGTTCAGAGGCCTAATTAAGAAGGATATGGGATTCTGAGATGAGTGATGGCGATATCAAGCATTATTTGCTAGAAATCATGAATCCCCAAACTCCCCTAAACCAGGATTTTTCAACCTCTGCACTATTGGCAGTTGGGGCCAGATAGTTCTTTGTTGAGGCACAGAGAGAGGGCTGTCTGTGCATTGTAATATTTTTAGCAGCATTCCCTGCCCTCTACCCAGTTGATACCTGTAGCCAGTAGCCCCTTCCCTCCATTTGTGAAAACCAAAAATATTGGCAGACATTGCCAAGTGTCCCCTGTTTGATGGCTCCCCAGGTTGGGGACTGGTGCTGTAAACCCTCTGTACTGGCCAAAGTGGCCTAACCTTCCCTATTAGAGATCAGCCCTCCACCTTTGCTTAAAGACAGTGCAGAGACCTCTGCTTTTCAAACCAAGAAGTGCTCCTGAGTGGGATGTACTGTCACCTCCCCTTGTGGACCCCAAAACCAACGATTAAGTTTAAGTCACATTCTAGCCCAGCTGGGAAATGTTGGGCCTCCTAAGGGAAGTAAAAGACTATCCTACAAAGAAGCTACAGGACCCAGCCATCCTGCGCCATCAGGACCCTGGAGAGCTCATGTAAAACTGGATCCTGAGATTGCTGGGTTAAAACTGGCAGAACATGAAGTTGGATAAGGGGGGAGTTTATCTATATGTGAGCACTCTCCCGCAATACAGGTACCAATATCCGGGCAAGGACCCAAGAAAATGATGCCAACGTGCCGCTAGAATAACATATAGAAACATCATAGAAGGTGAAGTATAAATGCTATAATTTTTATGGTTGATGGTGGAAGAAGGAATCAAAAAGTGAGAAAAGTAAGCATGTTAGAGTGGATACATTATGTAAGGCCACAGAATGTACTAGGGGAGTAAGATCCCACAAGAGGGGCCAAGAGATATTTCATTTGCCAAAATAATTTTAAAAAAATGTGTTGATGAAAGGTCCTTAGAGTAGGAGATGGGAGATTACTCTAGACCTGGGCTCAGTGATAATAATGGGGATGGTTGGCTCCAGCATTAATAGAGGACAGGTGGTGACACAATTATCACAATGAAAGTTGGATCGCCTGGATATCCCACAGAACATCACACGGTTCACTTCATAATAGCATCATGCTAATTTCACTGTATAAGCAGGGAGTGGCAGGTGCTGTACTGTCCGTGTACTCCAGGGAGTGAGAGATAAAGCCTGAGTATCCAGGAGCCGCTGCCTCAGTGCAGTGTTTAGGTGCGTGGTTAGGAACAGGTAGGAACATCTCATCTAAAGTGAAGCACAAATTACTGTATTATAGGATCCCAGCTGCAAAAACTCCCACCAGAAGAAAACAGCAGAATGCCTGGCAGGCCTCATTGGGTTTTAAAGGCAGCAAGTTCCATGCATGCTTATATATTAATAACATGGTATGACAGGTTGCTGAACAGGAATGTCTCTGCCAGTGGCCCTGCTGCTTTGGTCACATGACCCAGCCGGGCCTATGATCTTGAAGAGCAGTAAGGTGGGAACGAGGCAATGTAAAGTTTACAGCAACCTCAATGGAATCAATATCTAGAGTCCTAGGGTTCTGAACCAAGGCAATGTCATCTGCATTGGAGAATTATACACCTTTCGAAACTCAGCTCCTGGTGTGCTGCTGGATCCTGGTTAAGAAGGAGCACATGACCCGTGGAATACCAAGTGATCATGCAGCCGAAATTACCCATCATGGGATTGGGGCTGTCAAAAACATGGAATCATATGGTTGTCTAAGCTTAGCAGGAATCTAGAATAATGTGAGTGGTCCATCTAGGATCAAACATAAGCAGAGCCAAAGGGTACACATAAGCTGCACAAGCAGGCAGCCCAGGCTCTCCTGTTACCGAGTACTGTTACATCACACCTCTCCCTTAGCTCACCTGTGGCACATGGCGGGTATTACCGTATGACCAGCTGAAAGAGGACAGGAAAATTCAAACTTGGTTCCTGGATGAATTGGTTAAGTATGTAGTTGCAAACTGAAAATAGACTGCCCTCCACTACAGCCCAAGGTAACCTTAATAGACACCTTAAAAGACATCCATTAGAAACTCTCCTAATGGATGATCCACTGGCCACCGACATTTTGTGGAACTCTATGGGAGGAGGAAACTTTTATGTCTCCTTCAGCTCTGAATTCTGAGTTCCTGGAAGGCTACTTACAGAGAAAGAGGTACTCAATACATATTTGTTGAATGAATGAGCACATACTCATTAAGCACATACTTTGACCCAGAAACATAATAAATGTTTGGTGGTTTATTATTTAATACCCTCATTACTATTGTACCTGGCACAATAGGGTGCCAAGGCAGAAACTTGGAAATGTAATGGAAAACCCTAACCGGTTTGGCTCAGTGGATAGAGCGTCGGCCTGCAAACTGAAAGGTTTCAGGTTCGGTTCCAGTCAAGGACATGTACTTTGGTTGTGGGCACATCCCCAGTAGGAGGTGCGCAGGAGGCAGCTGATCGATGTTTCTCTTTCATCGATGTTTCTAACTCTCTATCCCTCTCCCTCCCAATAAAATATATTTTAAAAAAAGAAATATAATGGAAAATCAGCTTTTAAAAAAGTGCAATGGGGAAATCTTATTATTTTTTTTAATCTGCAGGGAGTCTATGCATGAATAGCCAAGATTGCAGAGAAAGCACAATTAAAATATCCAGAGAGAGAAACAGGAGGAAATTAGTGACTATCACCTGACACTGTTTTCCACTCATGTTTACATAATTTAAAAAGTTAAAAAGAATTTAATTTATTTTGATCTAGATACACATATTACCCTCATACTTCTTTTGAAAGGAATATTACTTTCCCCAATCATTATCCCTGTACAACCTCTGATATGACTCAAGCATTTATTGCTTTTTGACAAAATGAATTTAGTTCAGTGAATATGCAGAAAAGACAATACAACATGTAACTTCAATCAGGTAATAGTCTAGGGACTGGTAGAATCCAATTAGATTAGTTTATTTTTGGCAAATGTCTGCCTAGATAATGCGAATAATATAAAGTGCCCCATGCATTACTTTCGTTTAAAGTAACGTGTAGAAATAAGACTATGATCCAGCAATCATGCTGCTTGATATTTACCTAAGTGAGTTGGAAATTCATACGAAAACCTACACACAGATGTTTATAGTTACCAAAACTTGCAAGCAGCCAAGGTGCCCTTCAGTAGGTGAACAGTTCAATAAACTGTGGTACATCCTGACCATGAAGTATCATTCAGTTCTAAAAAAAAGAGAGAGAGCCACCAAGCCATGGAAAGACCTGAAGTAACCTTAAATGAAGATTGCTAGGTGAAAGAAGCCAATCTGAGAAGCTTTCATTCTATAAGACTCCAACTATTTGACATTCTGGGAAAGGTAGAACTATGAAGACTGTAAAAAGATCAGTGGTTGTCAGGGCATAGGGGCAGGAGGGATGAATAGACAGAGCACAGAGAATTTTAGGGCAATGAAACTATTTTCTATATTATAATGGTGGCTTCATGTCATTACAAATTTATTAAAATCCATGCATTGTACAACACCCTGAATGAATCCCAATATAAACTATGGACTTTGAGTAATAGTGATGTATCACTGTATGTTTATCAATTGCAACCAACTTACCACTCTGATGGAGGATGGTAATGTAGAAGGCTGCATGTGGTGGGGAAGGGAAGCAGGGAATATATGGAAATGTTCTATACTTTCAGCTCAATTTTGCTGTGAATTAAAAAGCACTCTAAAATATAATACCTAGTCATTTTTTTTTAAAAAGACAGTGAGCAAAAAATAAAAATGTGTTGTAGGGACACTTATAGTTTATGGTAGTTAGGCCTGACAAAGGACTCGGGCAGAAAGCAAGAACTATCTGGAAGGCAGGCAGGCGCTCTCTTTTTCTCTGTCTCCTAGGCCACCAAATCCCTGGTCTATGTTTTTTTGTTCATTTTTTCACTAATAGCTATAGCCAGCCCTGTGGTTGCTGATTCAGTGTCTATTCTATGTATATGCTTCCCTTCCTCATTGTTAATAGAACTTCGGTTTTGTTCAGAGGGGTAGTATGCCCAGCTTTCCAAGGCTCCTTTGCAGCTATATAGCTGTGTGACATTGTTCAAGCTAATGATGAGTAGAAGTTACCAGGTAGTGACTTCAGGGAGCTATTTATGAAACAGACTCTGATGGCATGAACCTCTTTCCTTTCTGTTAGAATACAGGCACCATGACGGAAGAAGGATTAACTATCTAGGGCCAAGAGGATGAGAGACACATATTGGAGCAGAAAACTAATTATCAGTACTCTAACAGTCCAAGACTGCCTATCTCTGCACCTCCTATTATGTGGAAGAATTTAAAAGTTAGCCAAAATGGTTGGGTGTTTCTGTCATGTGGCCAACATAACCCCTAATTAATGCAACATCTATAGGGTCTTTCTTTCTCAGTAGGTGAACATGGTCACTGGAGAAAGATGGCTGCCCACGTATTTTGCAATATACATTATCTCAGTGGATGCTGACAGTCCAGACTGAACAAGAATCTCTCAGACTGATGGTGAACTTCACTAGAGAAAGAATCTGATTAGTGTGGCTGGTTCAAGCAACTATGCTCAGGTGCAGGATAACGTACAAGTATAGCTGCCAGGGCACCATCTCACAGGATCTCAGAAAAAAGGCTTCATCCTGGACAGAGAAGATAGCCTGACAATGTGAACTGTGATCATGTTATTCAGGCACAGTGAGTGAATTCAACTATAGCATCTGACTCTCATAATCACTTCTAATATACATTCATAGATACAACTGTGCCTGGTGATTTAAGTTCTCTGGAGCAGGAAACATTTGTGGATAGAGAGAACTTTTTCAGAAATTGAAATCAAATATGCAAATAGAAGGGGCCTTGATTGGATATCCATTTATCATAATGTCTGTGTGTATGTGGGTGTGTTTTAATTTATACATAAGTGAGAGCTGAATTCAGAGTGCTGTCTATATTATCTACCCTTCTGATGTGTACCATTATATGCAAGGATTTGAAGATACTAGCAACATGGGACATGGGGTCTGCCCTTTGGTACTCATAATTTACCTAGGGAGGCTGGCCATAGACATAAAAGTAATTAATAATGTAAAGTTCCAGTTTCTCTGTACCAAGGATATGATTTAGATGATTGTTCTTATAAGAGATCAGAGGAAGAAGAGAAGAAGGCCCCTTGTCACTAAAATAAGTTAGAAAAATGACAAGTCAACTTCTTTCTCAAGGTTAAACATCTATCTATATATATAAAAGCCTAAGTGACAATCCGACCATTCAACCATCTGACTGTTAGCTATGATGCACACTGACCATCAGGGGGCAGATGCTCAACGTAGTAGCTGCTGAGCTGCGGTGACTTAGCAGCTGCAGTTCTTGGGTGACACACCCAGAACCAGAGAGGAGGAAGCCTGATTCCAGGGTGTGTCACCCGAGAACTGCCCTCTTGCAATCCGGAACTCCTCAGAGGACATTGGAGAGCTGGTTTCAGCCCAAGCCCTGCAGGCCAGGCCAAGGGACCCCACCAGTGGATGAATCTGTGCACTGGGCCTCCAGTCCTATATAATAAACAGCTAATATGCTAATTAGACTGAACAGCCAAATGACTTTCTGGACGTCCTTCCAAACAACCTTCCAGACAAAGCCAGGCCTGCGAAGGCTGAGCCCCTTGCACGAATTTCGTGCATCAGGCCTCTAGTATATTATAATTAGGGTAAAGAAAATTAAATGTAAATTTTACCCACTCAGCTTCAGAATGAGTATCTAACAGGATACATTTAAACTCTTACAGATGCAAAAAGTAGTAACTCAGCAAAATCTTTTGTAACCTAGAGTGGAATGGAATGTGGTACTCTGCAACTATTTGATACCACTATAGTACCGTAAGCATAGACCTGACAACCTACACAGCTAACCATCTACAAGTGTGTTAAATGCAATAATTTCACATTCCAGATGCACTTTATAACATCAGAGTCTATGTAATTATTCTGTAAGTTGTATTTTCTATGGTTAGTGTTTACAGAAATATTACAGTGGTGGCCACTCAACACTTCATTTGCACGTATGTTAAAGACACTGTTTTTTTTTTAGAATCCAAAGACAATGAGCCTACTATTATCATTTTCTTTAATCAAAATTTTGATAGAGATTCTATAAGAATCATTCTCTAAAGTTTGTATTATCTTTCTCAGTATGATCTCTAGTCACTTGGTCATATTTTATTTACACAATATTCAATGAATATTTATTGAGTGCTTAATAAATACCAGGCATAGTACTAGGTACTAGGAGTAAGGTAGTAAACAAGATAAACACTTCATGAGATTAATGGAGAAGATTGGCATTAACAGGTAATTCCTAAATGTGGAAAATTCTGTTAAAGAGACTGTTTACAGACTATAATAGAGTGACCTAAAGCTAATCTTATGGGAGGAAATAGTACTAAATATTTATGCCCTTTCCTCCTGATTCAAATTTGAAGTGCAAGATTATCAACCTTCGAAACTACCTCTGGCCAGAATGAGATCAGAAAATGCTAAGTTCCAGGAGCATTTCCATTTTTTGGAATGGTAACCAGGACCTTTGCCAACATCGCATGAAAAATAAATAAATAAGCAATGGGACCCATCTATATGCAGCTGTATTGAAAAGTGCATTCCATATGTGACAACATATTATTAAAACAACAAAATCGTAGTTTCCATCTGCACGGCGTCACTCTTTTCCCCGTAATGTTAGACTTTATTGTGTTTGTCGGCTGCGTATTCCATTTTAATATTTGATAAATAGATATGGGAGAAATTGTTTCAAGCGACAACCCTGTACTGCTTCATCTGTTCACCTCCTTCCTGAAGCAAACGCTATCCTCAGACTAATATCTCTCCAAAAGAAAAATCAATTTAAAATGACTGTGCAAATGTGTTTATTTTTCTACCCTCAGGATTAAAAAGCTGAGAAATGATTAATAATAATTTGTCTGGAAAGATAACGCAGGCATTTTAGGATGGTAGTGATTTTGCATCTTTAATTTTCATCAGTTCTAACATTTTATCATTAAAACTGCATGACTATCTATAGAGAGAGATAAAAGAAAACGAGCGAGGTGGTAATACCTCATATCTCTTAGGCGGTATTTCCTATGTTTCAGATTTCTACGTTGTCTGACCCCATTTCAGTCAATTTTCCATAGCCTGCCTGTCTCACCCTGGCTGAGGGAACACACTAGTGCTGTGTTTATGCTAATTTTATGCTCTCTGAGTTGTGTCTGTTATTCAAAGCAGTTGAAGCAGTTATTGCCAGTAATCTTATTTCTGTGGGAGCCCCAGGGCAGACGAGGCCTCAAAATCAGGCCTGCAGACCGAGGCGAAGCCATCACAGCCTGCTGGTAAATGGCAGTTCTTTCCCTCCCAATCTGATATCAGTTACTTCGCAAACACAGTAATAAAATGAAACAAATCAGATTTTCAAGTAAATAAACCAGACTTCAGTGGGAAGCAACAATGGTCAGGGCAACAGGAGTTTAATAAGTGATACATAGGGGGACAGACAAAAGCACCAGGGCCTGGACCTCCACCCTCTTTATTTAAAACACCCCAACACAGAAAAAAAGAAGGTTATTTTAATCCAACTGCGAGAAAAGGGAGGAAAGTCAAGTAAAACAAGCAGCAAAGTTGATGTTGACTTGTTCTTATCTAAAACCCAGCAACAATGCTGAAAATTGTATTATTTGCTGTTGAAGAGTGGCTGGGGAGGCATAAACAAAGGCTCACAAAGACAAATGGACTTGTCCGTTCTCCTCACCCATAAACACTGACAGCCTTTAAAAAATCAACAAAATGGAAAGAGAGTTAACCAGGGCAATTTCCCGCGAAGGGACATTTGTCCTCCAGTAACACAAGGTAACTCGGGGGCTTTGATGCAGCAAGAGCTGTGACCAAGTTCTGTTTGCCAGATCAGAGAGTCTTGGGCTCAGGGGATAAGTCATTTTTGGCAACTTCTTATTTTCCATGATGTTCTTAACTCCCTTCATTCTAAGCTACGCCCCCACATCCCCCCTCCATTGTTATCACTCACTGTTGTAAGCAATTCAAATGTCAGAGCAGCAATAAACAATAAAAGGAGGAGTGTCTAAAACGGACTAAGCAGGGTGATTGAATTCATCTAGAAACCAAGGGTATATATCTTTGATGAATTTGGAGTCAGTGTCATGTTGATAAACTTACAGTTGTATTCCCGCCCGCCCCCACCCCCCCGCTTAATCTGCAGCATCTCATCACAGTCCTGCTTAATTTCTGTGATAAGAACTATGATAGAGACAACGAATAGAGACTCAGATTCCAGAGGGGAATGAATTACACAGTATTGTACTCGGCTTATTCACCGAACTGGTATGAGTGAGGCATGTAGAACACACTGAGGGCACAGAAGCACTGATGGTTGAAGATGGGCTCTCTGAGAAGGTGACTCCAGAGTTTAATTTTAGAAGGGAAAAAAAAGATTCTAATTTTAGTTAAAAAACACACAGCAACACAGAAATATACAAGTGATGGAAGCAAAAGAAAAGTATTTTCTAGGTAGAGAACTGAATGAGCTCATTTGGAGAATACCAAGGAGATCAGTGTGAATGGGGTAGGGTTCAAGGAAATAATGAAAAACGAGTCATGGAAGACCTAGCGTGCCAATTATAAAGTTTCTACTGCTAGTGCACTCAGGGGTTTAAACAAGGTAGAGGTATTTTCATAATTTGGTTTTAGAAAGATCACTTTTCCAAGCAGTATGGAAGATGGAAAGGAGAAACTTTAGTTGGAAACAGAGAGGCTGGTGGTAACGAATATGGGAAGGATAAAACACAATGGATTCAGAAGAAAGAGATGAATTGATGAGATGGTTATGGTGAAGATGTCTAGTTCACATAGCATATTGAGCACATAATTTTATCTCTATTTCTTCCAGGAAAAAAAAACACACACACATTAAAATGGCAGTAAAAGAAGAAAATATTTACGCCCTGTATAAACAAACGTAACAGAAAAAGAGATGATAAAAAGTCAAGAAAATGTCGAAATGGCAAGCAGATGTATGGGTATAAGTCAGCAGGGCAAAGAAAGCCAAAACCTAACTTCTGTGGGGAAGACAGCTGATTTGATACCTGAGCCAAAAACCCAAAAGATCTAAGAGTTGGAGGTACTAGTATCTGAAAGATGAACTGTGGTATGTAATTTAAAATGAGGAGGATTTCTTGACAGTGTATAGAAGAATAGTCATGCCCTTAAACTCTTTTCTAATACCAACAGAATACAGAGAGTTCACTCTCAGGGAGGTTGAATCAGAAAATTAGGATTCAGGCCTACAAGTGGATAAGGTAAAGAGCTGCATCCTAGTCCTGGCTGGGAGCTCAGTTGGTTTGAGGATGATCCCCTACACTGAAGGGTGGCAGGTTCAATTCTGTCAGGGTGCATACCTGGGTTGTGGGTTTGATGCCCAATTGGGGTGCATACAGGAAGCAACTGGTTGATGCTTCTCTCTTACATTGATGTCTCTCTCTCTCTCTTTCTGTTCCTCTCTCTCTCTCAAATCAATAGGACATTTCCTCTGTTTTTTTTTTTAAAGCTGCATCCTAGATGCTGAGAATTTTTAAGCATTCTTTCCCTGTTCAGTTCTCAGAACAATAGCATCTATAAAGATCAGTAGGATTTATTTTTAGAGAACCTGACCCCATTCAAAAATGAAAACAAACACACACATAAAAACCCTTGCAGAGAGTAACAGGTTAAAGTCTTCAATGCAATAGTTAAATCACTGGCTAGGCTGATTAACCTATAGTGAGTCCCACGGAGTTCGCCTGTGCATACAGGGCTTCCAGACACATCTTAATGCTTCATTTTATATATAAATGTACAGGCAAAGATTGCCAGTTTTTTAAGGCAGACCTCTATCATACCAAAATAAACTAAAAATAAGAGATAGAACTGGAAGGAAGGAGAGCTAAAGAAAACTGTGTGTGAATGGATGTGTGTCTGTATGTGTGTGTGTGTGTGTGTGTGTGTGTGTGTGTGTGTGTGTGTGTAGATGTAAGAGAAGATATTAGTCTTAGGCCTTCATAAAAAAAATAGGATACCGTAAGTAGGAATATCCTAAGAATAAGAAAGTGATCTTGGAAATTAAAAATATGAGAGCAGAATTTATAAAAAGTTAATAATAGAAAGGCTGAATGGTATAATAGATGAATGCTCTCAGAAAGTAGAAAAAACAAAAAGATTAATTGTAAAAAAGAAAACAATATAAATAGTGATAATTTATATTGGACATCCAATATCTAACAAACAGAAGGATATAAATCACCAAGGAAATATTTTTTAAAAAAATTTAGACCTAAAGTTCATGAACTTTCAGATTGAAATGATCTATTGAGTGCCAAGCATAATTAATGAGGAGGAAAGGATGCACACTAATAAATTGGTGAGCAACATTGATGAAGAAATAATTTTTAAAACCTGAAAAAATGTAAGAATCAGAATAACATCAACTTTAAACTTTAACAATAAAAGCTAGAAGGCAATAGTTCAACATCTTCAAAACCAGGAGAAAAAGTGATTTGAATTTTATTCCCACCAAAATTAGATAGAATAAATATTTTCACGTATATATGAGATCTCATAAAAGTAGCATATACTCTCTGAAAGTGATTTGAGGATGTGCTCTACTAAAATAAAGAATAAAACCAATATGTATCAATATGTAGCCTCTCTCTCTCTCTCCTTATTAAGAAAGAGAGGAAGGGTGATGGAGGGAGAGAGAGAGAAAATCATCCATGGATGTGAGAGAGAAACATCTACCAGCCACTTCCCATACACACCCCGGCCAGGGATTGAACCCACAACCTATGTATGTGCCGTAACTGGCAATAGAACCAGTGACCTTTCAGTGCTCTGGATGAGGCTCAACCAACTGAGCCACATTGGCCAAGGCTGTCTCTCTTTCCACTGGGTAATTTATTTTGCTCTGAAATCTACTTTTTCTTATATTAAGATAGCCATTTCAGCTCTTTTCATTAGTGTTTGCATTGTATTTTTTTCACACCCTTTTTCCTTACTATGCTTATATCATTGTATTCAAAATAAGTTTGCTTTAGACAGCATGCAGTTGTGTCAGTCTCTGTTTAATTTTTTTCTCTATTGTTTAATAATTTTTATTGATCTGTCTTCAAGTCCCATGATTCCTCTGCCATCTCTATTGTGCTCTGGAGCCCTTTGAGTGAGTTTTACCTCAGTTGTTTTATTTTTCAGTTCAAAAATTTCAATAGGATTATTCTTTTTTATCTCTACTTGTTTGTTGATATTTAAAATTATAATATTTAATTCAAATGTTTGAAATGAGTCATTTATATATTTTAAGAGTCACTTTAAAGGCTCTCTCAGAAAAATTCCAACATCTGTATTATCACATTGTCTGTTGCTTATGTTTCCCAAGCTCATTGCGATTGGTTCTTTGTAGGCTGAGTAATTATTTTTTTGTCTGACCTGGACATTGTGCATGTTACATTATGAGTCTCTGAGTATTTTATCAACCTGATGGAGAACGTTGATGTTTTAATTTTTGTAGCAATTGACTGGGTTAGGTTAGACCGCCTGCTAGCTATGGGCTGTGGTTCCAATGTCTGTTCCATTATCATAGCTTTAGCTGCACTATTCATATTACTCCCGTGCATGTACCAATATTGGACCTAGGCAATGGTTTCCTGATTAGCTCAATTCTCAAAGTCTTTGTTATGCTAATTAGGACCAGATTCAGCATATACAGGTTGGAGATGCACCCTTGAGTTCATGAACTGCTTTTTGGGGTTCCTTTTCTAAGCTCTTTACTATTTCCATATACCAGTAGTTCCAAGTTCCCTGAGCCTCCCTTTTATTTTGGGTCCTCTGGCAAGAAATTGCTTTTTTCCCTGATTGTACCATGTCTGGTGCCAATATGTAGGAGAACATGCAGAGAAACACCACATAAAATGACAATCATCTATTGAATGATTCAATGATTGTAGTAATAACAACACTGTTACAGGGTCTATTAAAGATCTCTTGTTTTATTTTCTCCCAAGATATTAATATGATAGGTATAAGATTCTAAATTGAATGCGAAGCATTTACACGCTGTAGAACTGATAAATAAAATATATCATAACCAGTTTCATGACTTTGGGGCTCCTCTACCAGAAATCTATTGCTCACAAGAAAATGAAAGGATAAGGAGTTTGCTTTAGAGAATGCTATTGCCATTGATAAAGCCAGATTTAGGAAGGGATGTGGTTGCTAACTGTGAAAGTGGTTTATGGGACCACTGGGACAGCCCTTTAGGGTTACAGGGAGGATTGTAACCTGATTCATGCTTAGGAGAGTGAGAGTGAAATATGTCAACATTAGAATTGGCTTGCATCTGCAAAGTTTGACAATGTAAGCATTAGTATTTCATATGCACCAGATGTTGGCAACATGAGAAAGAGAGCCAACTTGGAGATTTTTAGTTCTTCCAAGAGATAATACATTTTAACAAGGAGAGTATGTATAGCATGAATTTATGAAAAAATATATATATAAGGCGTTGAAGAGGGATTAGGGATTCACATTACCTTTGAGAATAGAAATGTAGTATAGAGGTTCCCCAAAGCAGGGGGCTCTGAGGACCCAAAGAACATTCCCTTGTTAAGAACTGTAAAGGATCTGAGATTTTACCCTTTTATAAGCTAGTGAGTTTGCTTTCCACCGTTTCATGAGTGCTGGCAAAAGATACAAGATTACTGGGTAAGAAACCAAGGACTACTCACATTGGTAACCATACCCAGAAAATCAGTATTTTCTTTCACTAGTTCCCCAAGCCCCAGTTTGCACAGGGAATTACAAAAGGGGTCAGATGACAGCTATATGAGCAGTGGATTGCATTACAGAAGAGGGACCCTGAACTCAGGGAAACTAAATATTTTTTACTGGACAGTAAACATACTTATTGTTTTATCTGGAGGGAGGCTGTTCATTATACAAACAACCTAGAGAAGATAGGCTAGAAAGGCAGTTAGTGCCTGTGCCCATGAGATGCTCAGAAACAGAAGAGACCTTTGAAGAATTGTCTTCCAACAGCACAAAAAATCAGCCTTAAAAACCTGCTCAGGGAGAGTTCAAGGGAGAGTTAAAGTCAACTTCCAACAGTATTGGAAGCTGTCACTTGGCCTATAGATATTTTTCTATCTTCCTTAAAGTGTCACTTTGGCCCCAGTCCCTCTTAAGTGGGGTAAGGAATGAGCAAAATCAGAAACCAGAAGCCAACCACAAAGGGTGCTCTGTCCACCAGTGCAAGTTAGTTGGGAGGTGGGGAAGACTCTGACTTTTCAAAAAAGATGAAGTGTTGACTGGTATCTTGAATGGGACACTTTTAGTTTTTGAATAAAGACTATGTTTCTGGCCTTGGCAGTGTGGCTCAATTGATTGGAGCATTGTCCCATACCCCAAAAAAGTTGTGGTTCGATCCCCAGTTGGGGTGAAAATGGGAAGGTAACTGATCACTGTTTTTCTCTTTCTCTCTCTCCCTCCCCTTATCTCTCTCTCTAAATGCAATAAGCCTGTCCTCAGGTGAGTATTAAAAAAAAAAAAAGACCCTGTTCCTGAATCATAAAGAGAACACAGAACTATTTAATTCTCTGGATGAAAAGAGAAAATCGTGTGGTCTTCCACATTTTCACCTAGTGGCGGGGAAATGTTTTCTCCCTGCCCATATCTAACTATATGTCTATGTATGTATGTATGTATGTATGTATGTATGTATGTATGTATGTATGTATTTGTCTGTCTATCAATCTATCATCTATCATCTATTGTTTGCTATAAAAACCTCATATTATATAGCATAGGATTAATAATAGGCACTCTGTTAAATGGGTTTGATTTTCAGAATGGATTAGTTTCAATATTGTGATTTATAAAACTTTTAAAAGTCATTATAATTATTTCTTGTTATAGATTATAAAATGGTACTGTCCTATTTAAGAACCTACTTTCCTGAGGCTATTAATATGGCACTCTATATTCAATCAAAATGCCCGTACTTAAAAGAAAATAGAAACTTTCTGGTGTTCTATTGGAAAGGCAGCAAAGTGAACATCAGGCAACATTATCATCATAATTTTGTTTCTAAGGTGTATGGCATTGAGTTCATTCTACTGCCTTGCTCATATGAAAAACTGGAGTCAAACAATTTCATTACTATATTTTTCCTCATTGGAAAATATTTTAAAAATAATTTTTATTTCAGAGAGGAAGGGAGAGGGAGAGGGAGAGGGAGAGGGAGATGGAAACATCAATGATGAGAGAGAATCATTGATTGGCTGCCTCCTGCACACTCCACACTGGGGATTGAGTTCACAACCTGGCATGTGCCCTGACCGGGAATTGAACCATGACCTCCTGGTTCATAGGCCAATGCTGACCTACTGAGCCATGCTGGCCAGGCTGGAAAATATAATTATTATTTTTACAATGATTAATTCAAGGCTTTTTTTTTTTTCAAGAAAACTATAAACTGTCAATTTTTCTTTAACCTGCATATCTGTTTCAAGAAACTTGATAAGTTTTTCAGTATTTATAGAAACATTTAGAAAGAGTAACAAGAAAAGAAATTCACAGGGCCAATCTAATTAGCAGCAGCAGCTGTAACCTGTTGCTCTCAGTGCTGGGACTACAATATAGGCTGCTTTAAGCACATGTTCAAGCATTTAAAAAGCTTCTTTTATCTTTTCTTGTGATTCAAAAGGAAATTACAGAGTAAGAGCACTATACAGGATATGAATGTGTTTTCCTACCACACAGGAAAAAAGTCTTAACCCGTTTCCAGTTAGTTTTAATACTTTTGAATTATGAGGCTGCTGACCTATCAAAAAATGAATTTTGCCCAGCTGGTGTGGCACAGTAGTTGAGTGTTGACCCATGACCCAAGAGGCTGAGGACTCGATTTCCAGTGGGAGGCATGCAGGAGGCAGCTGATGGATGTTTCTCTCTCATCGGTGTTTCTATCTCTCTAGCCCTTTCCCTTCCTCTCTCTCTAAAATCAACAAGAGTATATTTTTAAAAATGAATTTCATCTGTTGGAGATGTCAAGCACTTCATACCATGTAGTTTTCTTTTTGCTGCTCTATTATATATCACTTTTAAGAAGGTATAATTGCAGGTTGCCTTACTGTACCAGAATTGAATAAAATGCTATGGTTTTTCATGGGAGAATGACCAAAATTTAACTGAATGTGATCAATGAAAAATTCAGATTTGGACTGATTATATATTCTATTCAAAATCATAATTTTTTTTTCATTTGAAAACCATAATTTAAAATAGCAAGTTGTCACAATTTTTTTTAGCTGTTTGATTCCACACGCACATACAATTTGCATTGTGCTTCTTATAACATTTTATAAAGTGAGAGATCCTTTCACGAAAGGGAAATCAAGCTCTACTTCCTTCTGGTTGCAATAGGTTGCATCTTTGCCACTAAATATCTCCCTTTCTATAAGCTTGCTTATTGCATACACAGGCTAAATGAGCAAAGCTTCTTACTAAAGGTTGTGTGTGTTATAAATGATGCTCCACTTATGTGATGAAGAGAGTTTGCATCATTCATACAATGGGGAAGGGGTGAGAGTGAAAAGAGATTAGAAAGTGAGGTGTAAGGAAAGAAAGGCAGGAGAGAAAAAATGGGTAGGCTGTTTTCTTATAGATAATGCAAACATGAGAAAAACCATAAGAGAACTTGTCTTCCGTTGTTTTAACAGAAACTGTGATTTCTTTTTCTTTGGGTGGGGGAACTTAAGGATTTGTTTTATAGATTTTAGGAAGTGATATTGTTCCTTTCTGCTTCCCTATAACTTTGTCAAGAGTGTGATAATGAAAGTGTTTTGTATGGTCACTTTTTCTGTTCCCTCTCTCCTTCCTTAAAATAAACTTTGTCTTTCCTAAACATCATAAAGCAGAAAAAAAAGTGTATTATTGAATGTCTTTATTTTTTAAAAAAAAGAAATCCTAATTGTTGTGTGTGCAAACGTTTTCTCCCCTCACATAGAGGCTTGGAAAGAATTTAGTGCTAAATAAATGCTACCTCGGACATGGCAAGATAAAACATAAATTATTGCATTAAAACCTCTAACAAGTCTATCTGCTTTTCGAAATGACTGGGAGATGAAAGCGAGGAGTCTCATTTAAGAAGGCTCAGCGGATCAGTTCTGCATTTATATAGCTGTTATCAAATGCAATTCATTTGGAGATCAAATAGACTGACAGATAGGACAAGCAAGGGATCACCACTGCCTTCAGGCAGCCCAAAGCCAGGACGGCTCCCCAGCACCATCACTAATATTGAGCCTAGTCAACGCGCGTGTTTATTACCACTTCCATCCTGCCAGCTGCACATTACCGCATGCTTCCTCCATCCCTTCTTAGCCAGCCTCCTGCAAGGAGTAGCGTAATAAGAATAGCGTTTCCTCAGTTGGGTCTGGTGGGGAAAACTCTGTTGTACTGCAATGAGCAGACTACATTCATCCAAATTTTGGACAAGAGTGACGATGGTGAAGAATAAACGCAGGAATGGCCTTGCCGGTGTGGGTCAGTTGGTTGGGCGTCCTCCCGGGCACTGAAATGGTGGCGGTTTGATTCTCAGTCAGCGCACATGCCCAGGTTGAGGCCTGGATCCCCAGTGTTGGGCTTGCAGGAGGCAGCCAATCAGTTTCTCACGCTACATTGGTGTTTCTCTCTTTCTCTCCATCTCCCTTCCTATCTCTAAAAATCAATAAAAAAATCTTAAAAACAAAACAAACAACAACAACAAAAATAATAGGAGCAGGAAGTAACAGAGGCCCCCCAAGGGGCCTTGGGTTCCATGGCCTCATGGTTGGCATGTTCTCCACGACTCCTCCAGGCTGTGGATTCTGCTCAGTTCTCCTCAACTGTCTCTCCCTCAGTGGAGCAAGAAGGAAACATATCAGTGAATTTGCACCAATGGGCATTTGCACGGTTGGCACTGTTTATCATTACAGAGGCTGTGGTCTCTCATCCTCTATTTTGTGTGTGTGTGTGTGTGTGTGTGTGTGCGCGCGCGCACACGCGTATGTGTGTGTGTTAATCTTCACCTGAGGATATTTTTTCCCATTGATTTTCAGAGAGATTGGAAGGGAAGGAGGTAGGGGAAGAGAGAACGAGAAAGAGAGAGAAACATCAATGTGACAGAGACACATCCATTGGTTGCCTCTTGCACGTCCTGACTGGGGTGGGGATCAAACTCGCAACCCAAGTAGGTGCCCTTGACTGGGAAATAAATCCCAGACTCTTCCTTGGGTGGGCCGACACTCTAACCACTGAGAACACTGGCCAGGGCCCATCCTCTTTTAAGCAGAACTTACTATATTTTTATTTGATTAAAGGTAACTTGTTAATTGTTGAAAGTCTGAATAAAACAAAAACAAAGAAGACAATGAAAAATAAAATTAAACCATCTTTCAGAGATAACTCTTTTAACACATACATATATAAATATGGACACAAATATATGCACACACATTTGTGTGAGACAGTAGTCCATTTGCATACTATATGTTTAACTTAATACTGAAAACTAAGGATTTCTTATGCAATTATCATTTTTCAACATAATTTTTAATGAATCAAAACTTTTAACTATATGGATGTCCCAATCTTGATTTAATTATTTCTCTTTTGTCAATAGTTTAGGGACTTTATTGTCCTTTTTATTTTTTTAAATCCTTACCTGAGGTTATGCTTATTGATTTGAGAGAGAGAAAGACAGAGACAGAGATAAAGAGAGAAACATAGATATGAGAGAGAAACACTGATCAATTTGCCTCCCATATGCGCCCCAATCAGGGATCAAACCCAAAACCTAGGTATGTATACTGACCTGGAATCAAACCCACAACCTTTTTGGTGCACAGGAAGATGCTCCAATGGGTCTGGGCATCCTGTCACTACTTGAGCAATGAAGTAGAGACAGGGTTGAATCATATATGAGCATTTATTCCAATACCACCGGCAGTATGGGAGAGCAGCAGGTCAGCCACCTCCCATAAGCCAACTGCTTATATAGGGTAAAACAAAGATTACCTGGGGAAATAGGACCAACAGGCATGAGGAAGTAGGCTATGCAGGCTGGAGTGGGGCTCCATTGTTTGGGCAACAAGGTGTTTATCTTTCCATGATAATAGGCAATTCTTGAATGAGAATGGACCGCATTCCAAGGTTGACCCCAGGTCTCAGGGGCATATAACTCCCAGCCAGGTTAGAATGTCCTTTCTTTAACCAGAACAAGGCAATAACAGTTAACAGAGTATGATTAACATTTCCCATAATCATAGCTAGTCCCCAATATTCTATTTTTGCCCTAATACAACCAACTGAGCCACCAGGCCATGGCAAGAAGAATGTTTTTTAAGCTTAACCGCAAGTCAAGGAAAGGAGAGAGTAAGAATGCTATTTTCTCAGATAGCAATAGTAATACTTGGGTTGTGCCCTCACAAATTTTGGAAGCCAGAACTCTGTTAGCCAAGTTGACCAAACCAAGGAGATCACATCCAGATACAGTTATAAGTTCATTTAGCTCAAGAACATTGTCCAAAAATAAAGTCTACAATACTAACAATTATTGGAGTATGAGGAATTGCTATTTTATATTACTTACAATGGTAATATGTTAGGGTGACTAATGCTTCTCATTTGACTAGAACTTTCAGGGACTTCCTGGGTTGGACACTGAAGTCCCAAATCCCAGGCAACTCCCCAGTCTCAGACAAATCAGGGCAGGTGGTCCAAACACAAATAGATTCCTGACAAGCTGCCATTTCAAAACTGGTTTTGCCCACTTAAAATGAGCAAATTAAAAAAATGTATATTAAATAAATTACATTCTTTTTAAGCATAAAGCCATATTTACAGTTTTTATTTAAATATTTTAAGTGGAATATGGAAAAATGTAGTGTATATTTTAAGTAGTAATGTTTTTACTGTTCAATATTGGCTAAAAATTTAATTTGTTCTATTTTTGCCTTAATGTAAAAAATGTGTTTTTTATTTATTTACTTTAAATATATTTTTATTGATTTCGGAGAGGAAGGAAGAGGGAGAGATAGAAACATCAGTGATGAGAGGGAATCATTGACTGGCTGCCTCCTGCATGCCCCCTACCGGGATGGAGCCCACAATCCAGGCATGTGCCCTTGATAGGAATCAAACCCAGGACCTTTCAGTGTGCAGGCCAACACTCTACCCACTGAGCCAAACCAGCTAGGGCCAAAGTGTGCTTTGTAAATTTTTAAGTTAATCATGCTTTTAAGGACCCTAATGAAGATGTTCTGTGCACATAGACACCCCCCCCTTCAGAACCTCATACAAGTCAGTAGTTGTCCCCATATTCACACCCAGAATGAAGCATCTATATTTCTAATGCTATTTCAAGGCAGTGTATCAGATTTAAGAAATGTATTATCTCTAGACAGGACAGCATGTAGATAAATGTCCTGATGGTCCAAGCTTTCAAAGAATGTCTCCGTTTATTCTGTGGATATGCATCCCTGCACAGCCACCAGGCAGGCCGGCACATGACACAGCTAAATACGATTCTGTTTGCTCAGTCCCTTTCTACTTCTTCTTGGCCCCGGAGTCTTCCCTCCTCTCTTTCCTGCTCCCTCCTTCAGATGTTCATTTGGAAGATATACTTTTCCCTGGGATTAAAACAGGGTTTGCATTTGAAATTTTCATTTACCAAACAGAAAAATATTTTACTAGAAGGGAATGGTAGTAAGGATAAATGATTTTCCGTGTGCCCCGAGGCCTGGCATAGACGGGATTTGATTTGCTGTGTTCGGCTGGAATCTGGATTGATACGCAGAGATGAGAGGGGGTGTTTAATAAAATTTACATTTCATTTTCTCACTTGACACTAGTCTCCTGTCACTCATGGAACTGATGGGGATGCTGCAAATAACTTTTGTAGATTCTAGCTGGGGAAACAGACTGGGAAATGGAAAGACAGGAGAGAGAGAGAGAAAAAAAGAACAGTCAGGATTTAATCCATTGTGGCTGGATCACCTGAGAGCGGGCCACCTCCACACTGGAAGTAGTGAGTGTGCAGGTGGGAAACCTGGGAAGGCACCTGGGAACTGACGTGCCCCAGCTGCCCATAGGGGGCAGTTGTGATGCCGAGGGGAACCTATGATTAAATGAGTTTAAGCTTCTGAAGGACTGGAAGTGAAACATGCCCAAAGGCAGGAGCAAGGACAAGAGCAGAGGACTAAGCTCCCCACCATCATTGGTGTGCGCGTGTGAAACCATAGTGTCTGTATTAGTTTGCTATTGCTGAATGACAAATTATCAGAAACTCAGTGACTTAAAACAATACCCATGGTGGAATACTATTTAATCTTAAAAAGGCAGGAAATTCTGTCATTTTCAACAATAAGGATGGACCTGGAGAACATTATCTAAGTGAAATAAGCCAAACATAGACAGGTTATGTATGATCTCACTTATATGTGGAATCTAAAATAGTCATAATCATAGAAACAGAAAGTAAGAATGGTGATTGCTAGAGAGTGTGGGGGGAGGTGGAGAGAAAAAAAATGGAGAGATGATGGAAAAAGTTTACAAAGTTTCAGTTTTACAAATTCTGAAAGTCTACTATATAGAATAGTACCTATACAGACAATAATGTATTGTACACTTAAAATTTTCTAAGAGGGTCAATCTTATGTTAGGTATTCTTACTATCACTACTACTATTACTACTAATAATAATAATAGTGAGGAGGAGGAGGAGGAGGTGGGAGGAAACTTTTGGAGATGATAGATATGTTTACTGTCTCCATGGTAGTGATAATTTCATGGCTGTATACTTATCCATTAACTATGTACAGCTTTTTACATGTCAGTAGGGACTCAATAAATTAGTAAAAACAACAACAAAACACCACCTGTTCGTTAGCTTTCAGTTCTCTAGGTCAAAGGCTTTGAAGGCTCAACTGGATCTTTTTCTTAGGGTCTCACAAGATTTGGGGTGAGAAGCTAAAATATGCTTCTTTACCACTTATTTGGAAGGTGTATCCAGTGACATAACAGAAAATCAAGGAGAGAAGTAATCACAAAAGCCTAGAGAAAAAAGTGGTCCAAAGAGAGGAAGAGAAAGTCTGGACTAGATGCTCCCAAGATGTCATGTAAGATGAGGATAGAGAATCATTCTTGAGAATTGGAAAAATGGAAGTTCCTGGTGATTGCCGTAAGAGCAGTCTCTGTTCCGTGGAAGGGTTGGAAGGCAGAGGGAAGTCCATGGTGCAGTGAATGAACACTGAGCAAGTAATGAAATGCGTGAATAAAAGTCTTTCAAACAATTTTGTTGGAATGGGAGTGGAAAACTGCGAAGAGATCTGAAGGAGCCTGTGTAGAATCAAAGAATCAATCTTTCAAATCCAATTAGATTTCAGGAAGTCCTTCAACTACATTAAATGAATCTTCTATCTCAAAGCAGACCAGATTGATGGGCAGAATCTACTTTTTCTTGAATTGTTCCAAGCAAAGAAATCCTGGTCTTTATTGAGGACTATAAATAACAAAGCCAGAAAAATATTTGTAAACAGGCAAGTCTGTATTTTACCACTTAAATCTCATTCAACTTTATAGAAACGTTTTATTTATTTTTTGACAAATTACATTTTGGAAATGTGACTTGTCTCTCAAATATATATATAATTAGTCACAGTGCTATAGTGTATGTTGAAATCAACTCTTCTATGCTCAGTAGTATAATTCCTTTTGCTTATAGCTCTTTCAAAGTTGACACTGATACATTATAAATTCCAGAAACAAAATATGGAATAAATGCATGAGTTTTAAAGACAGAATTAATTAAAATCCTTTACTGTTATTGACATATACAATTTTATAGAACCTTGATTGAATATTTGCATGTAATTTACATTCAATTTCCCCATACTCATTTTTGCATAGAGTTTGCATACAGTTCAATGTATAGTAATTTTATACTTTGGGAGTCAGACAGCAAGACAGAAGGGAGTGATTCAACTAGGTAATAATGGAAAGGACTGGGTCCTGAGGGAGCTAAAGGCCTTTTGGTATTTAGTACCCTCACTGGGCAATAATATGGGCAAGTTTGCTGCAGGACACAACCCTGGTCAGATTGGCTCAGTCTCTTACCCTGAGATATGAAGTTCGGTCACAGTCTGGTACTTTCCCTGAACACAATCCCCAAAACCCAAGAGATGGTGGAAACTACCCTAATTTCCTTCATTCTTCTCTCAACTTTAATACCCATAAACATTTACAATTCTCTTAAACTATCTAGAATTTTAGTTTGTTCAGAATCTTGGGGGAAAGGAGTTCACCATATATAGAAAATCAGAAATGGGAGGCAGAAATAGATTCTTTGGAATAACACAGGAACAAGATATTTTTCAATTATTTATTTGAATAAAGGGTTGTCACTGCTTTAAAATACTTGCTGGGTTACCCATATTAATGGTCTTAATAAGTTTAGGATTGGCCAACCTATAGTTATGCTTTATCTAATCAGCTCATTTCCAGACATGAATGAATTATGAGCTGTTCTATTTGTTTCCAGCATTTACACAATTCTCTCATTTTTTGAGAAGGAAAAAGAGGATGGGCTTAACTATGGTTGGGGCAATTCTGGCCAGACTCTGAAATTCCATGCCCCGTTCGAGAATCCTGCAAGTTACTCTGGATGTTTGTGGCTGTTGTTCAGAGCCAAAGAATCCATTCTGACCACAGGGATCCTGGGGTTTGCTGGGGGTAGAATTAATAGGCTAATTATAATTATTCCTAAGCAGAAGGATAGAATCAAACTTGCCTTCCAGAAAGGTGAGTCTTTTGGCACAGGGAGGATAGATAAGACAATAGTAAAAATTGGGAGAAGAGCAAAGAAGGAATAGAAATAACAGAGCTGGTAGCTGACCCTTTGGGAAGGGTAAGATAGAACATGGAATCATGGTTCATTTCTAGATGTCTGGTCTGAGTGCAGGGACATAGTGTATTGCGTTAGGGAAAGCATGAGGAGGAGGGGGCTGTGAGGCCATGTCAAGGCATAGTGGCTGTGGAGCATCCCAGCGGGTAGTTCTCAGTGGCAGCTAAGTACATGGCACAGAGCTCAGGAAAGAAATCTAGGCTGGAATTTGAGATGGTGAAAGAAGTCACCAAAGTGAAAGGGAGAATGTGTAGACAGACCTCAGTAGGTAGTGCTAAGACTCCTACCATTGTATAATCCTCAAAATCCTTACCTTCTAAAATGTTTTTGTACAAAAAGATCACAGCTCTTTGAGGACCAAAGATTGCAAACAAAATTACTCAGACTAGGAAGCTACAAAAATGAGGTAAAGAACAGGTGATAGCAGGGATGAATTAAACTAGAGAAGGCATAGTCCACCTAAGCCATTCACGTTATTGTTTCTGTTGTTATATTTTTTAGATACTGTTAGTGCCCAAAAAACATACATCTGCAAAGGGATTTACCCTTCAGGCAGCTATTTTGTGCCTCCACAGTTAATGTCTGTAGGACATATTGCCCATCCATGCCCTCCTTAAACACAGCAAGTCTGGATTAAGATCTCTTGAAGTACGTCTAATTGTTCCTCCCTCTGTATTCAACACTGTGCCACGGAGAAGGCTGCCTGTCTCCTTTAGGGGCAGCGTGAAGGTTTGAGATGTCACAAGACACCGAAAGAATGGACAAAGAGGCCGAGAAAGCTCTGCCAACTCATGGCAAGGTGACACATATTTTCCCATTGATGCACTGTGATGATGACTTTTTGCCAGTATTTTCTATGGGGCTAATTCCAGGGCATCCTTATTTAAAATTCTGCCATAGAAAAGTCTGTCTCCTTCCTCTGTTCTAATTCAAACACAGGACAGCCCTTTAACCTTCTGGAGGTGGGAAAATCCTGGTTTTGTACTTAGGGAAAAGGTGAGAGGAAGTTCTTTCTGAAAATCCTGTTCCCCTCTGCTGTCTTTGCTTTACTCCTTCGGAGCACAGGGCCTTCTGGATCCAGAGCCAATGACACAGTCACGCTCCTTAAAGTACCCTTTAGTATGAACACTGATGGGCCCTGTGGAAATGTATGAATTAGATGACATTGCCATTGGCATCCTCACCCAGCTTAACACCAGTTGACCCTCTACTCTGACCTCCATTAGAGCCTCTAGCATAGCCCAGAAAGGCTGCACATGTAATCTCTTCCCCACCTCATCAGACAGCTCTCTGAAGTACTTTTCTGCCAAAGCAGTTCTCTGATAAATGAGTTAACTGATAATCCATTTGGCCTCTTGGTTATCCTGGTCTCCCAACACACAGGTTCTTTTTGTTTGTTTGTTTTGTTTTTTAATTCCAGTTGTAATTTTACCCAGTTACTACTACAAAGAACTATCTAGAAATAACTTTGACCTATAAAAAATTTATTTTCCCAAACTTGCTTTTCTTGTATGTTTATATTTAATTAAAAATCTCAGCAAATCCAATGAGAATATCAATTTTCATGTATCAGTACTCATGAGGTGCAAACTTGATATGTTTGCTCTATTGTGAGCTCCCAATAATGATTGCATTTAAGCATAAAATGAAATCAGCTTGGAAAAATCCAGGAAGTTGTGTTCTAGTTAAAAGGTAAGTTCTGATAGCTCTCTTACCATTCAAATGTTCCTATAAGACAAAAAAAATCTTACTGTAACACTGCAGAAATAATCGTAGCAGACCAGATCTTCTCATGACCCCGTAATAAGGGAAGCCCAAAGAATTGGGGGTGGTCCTCCTAAAGGAAGCTTAATAACAACCCCTACTGGTATAAGTAAGTGTTATATCATTATTAAGATGGCAAAATCAGGCTTCAATTAACAAGTAAAATATTAACAAATACTTGGGAACCTATTATTTGATTGACATTGGACTAAGATCCATAATAAATACAAAAGACATATCTAGCATTATTTCAGTCTTCAAGCATTTATATGACTATCTCCCATTTCAAAGTTGAAAAAAAAGAGATTATAGAGTCCATGTTCTTCCTTCTTAGTGTCCATATAAGTCAGGCCTCCTCTCCCCTGTTCATTTTCAAGAAACATGTTGAACATTCCGACTTTCCGCCCAAAGGCCCACGCTGCCCCTGGGTCACAGCTGTTCCCGAGTACCTTCTGGAGGGACTGGATGAAGGCAGAGCGCCGCGCTGGCACCACGGGATGCTTTCTTCTCTTGGGAATGCCCTGAGCTGCCACCGTCCGTGGCCAGCCGACTCTGTTCCTGCATCTGCTGCCTCCCGTGTCTGAGGTCTGGACAGAGCAGCAGCAGCTGATCTTGACCTGCCAGCTGGTATCTCAGCAACTGCTCTTGGGCCTCTTTCCAGTTTCCAGCCTCCTGCACGCACATCTGCTGAGCAGGAGAGCCTGGAGCACCGGTGTGCCCAGGGGATGTGACAGTGGTCGTACTGGGAGCAGATACTGTGGCCTCTTCTCGGCCACCACCCTCGTCTCGGACGGCACGGCGGCTAACCTTCCTTCTGGACACCCCGTTTACTGACTGGTGGGGGAGTTGGTTCAGCTTGCCCAGCATGACCTTCATCCTCATATCTGTGAAAAAAGAAGTAGGAGAAGAAATAAATTTAATTCTCAATTACTTGATTATACATGTTGTATAGTGTTCCTGGAAAGACATTGTCATATAATTAAAGATTGAATTTTATCAGCATATAGATTTCCAAATAATTTTGGATATATATTTTTTCATAAAAAGAAACACTGTATCCCATTCCCAATTTATAATAAATATTAATTATCTAATTAATAAATTAGATAATAAATTCTTTTGTGATGTTAATGGGTCATTAAGGATTTTTCATTATAAGCAGGGCAGCATAAATATGAAAACTAGACTACATTCTGGCCTTACCAAATGGGTTAACTTGTATTGAGAAATGTAAGTTCTAAAAACAGTCTTATCTAATACTTTGTTTTTCATGCCAAATTTATCATTTTAATATCTTTGATTTTATAGTAGAAACACTAGAGGCCCGGTGCATGGATTCGTGCATGAGTGGGGTCCCTCAGTCTGGCCTGGGGGGATCGGGCTGAAACCAGCTCTCCAACATCCCCCAAGGGGTCCCTGATTGCGAGAGGGCACTTCTGGGGTGATGCACCCCAGAATAGGGCTCCCTCCTCTGAGCATCTGCCCCCTGGTGGTCAGTGCACGTCATAGCTACCAGTCGGACGGTCACTTAGGCTTTTAGATATATAGATGTGTATAAACATATGTATAGATAACATATATATAAACATGTATCCATATGAGTGTGTATATACATGACTGTGTAACAGTATAAATGAGTACAGGACTGGAGTAAAAAAATTAGGGTTCAAGCTCCCCTTCCCTAGCTACCTGGCTCTTTGTCTTCTATCTTGTCACTTAGCCTCTCTGGGCTTCAGTTGTATAATTTTATATTACTCTCAGGTGATACTTAACAATTTACTAACATGTATTTCATTTTATTTTTAGTTATTGATTTTGAGAGAGGGGAGGAGAAGAGAGAGAGAGACTGATTTGTTTTTCTACTCATTCATGCATACATTATTTGCTTCTTGTATGTGCCCTGACCTAGAACCCACAATCTTGGCATAACAGGATGACACTAAATCAACTGAGCTACCCAGCCAGGGCCTGTATTTCAGTTTAACAGTCATTATTTTAATTGTTGTTTTCTTTCCTTTGACATTTTATTTGCGTTTTATTTTTCTATTCAACAGAATTAATATTCAACTCAAAAGAGTACAACATTGATATTGATTGCGATAAACAGATGACCTGGGTGTTTTTCTCCTTATCTGTCCCAATTCTTTGAAGAATGTATAATAGAAGCAATAATGCCGCTAGCTTTTAAAAAACACGAACATGTCATATGTTAACCACTAGCTAACCTATCATGTTATTTGAATGATAAATGATGATAAACTAGAATTATATAGAATTTTACTGATACAATTGAGTCAAACCTACCAAAACAGTATTTTATGGTATAAAATATGTGAAAGATGGTCCCTAGAAGCTAGATAGCATAGCAACTAAGAATACGGGCTTGGAATCAAACCAACCTGGTTAGATGTGCTGCTTGATCCCTCACTGACTGAATAAATGTGTAAAATGTAGTTACCCTCTGTGTGCTTCAGTTTCCTCATCTGTAAAACAGTAACAACGGTAGCAGCTACCTCATAGGATTGTTAGCAGGTTAAAAGGATGAATCATACACTGATTTTGGTGGTTGTAAAGGAGGAAAAGTATTAGTGAAGCTGGCCACACAGTGCTTATAGCCTGTGGGCTAGTTTCAAACAAGGTAAAAAAAAAAAAATAAAAAAAAAGATGAATCATGCAAAGCACTGCCCAGAGTCTGGGATGATAAGGTTAAGAGCTGGATAAATAATAACCATCATAATTAAAATCCCTAATGCTCAGATAGCTCTTAACCCTGCCACGCACTGTTCTCAGTGCTTTCTATGCATTCATTCATTTTATCCTCAAAGCTACCTGTGATATTGATTTATAATAAAATCTTCCTTTCTGGCTCTTAAAACCCTTGGAATTCCCTAAGTGGTAAAAGCAGTAAAAATGCCTGTTATGTTAACAAGGTGACTTTTGGCCCTGGCCAGTGTGGCTCATTTGGTTGGGAGGATCCCATGTACCAAAACGTTGCTGGTTCCATTCCCGGTCAGGGGACATGTCCCGGTTGCACGCTTGATCCCCAGTAGGGGTTGAGCAGGAGGAAGTAGATCCATGTTTTGCTCTCACATCAATGTGTTTCTATCTCTCCCTCTCTCTTCCTCCCTCTCTAAAAATAAATTTTTAAAAATCTTTAAAAATAAAACAATAAGGTGATTTTTGGACCCCACATAGGATAGGGGCTGGATGGGGGCTGGTTGCTATGAGAATCAATCATGTAATTAAAGGGTTGAAACTCCTACCAGCTGAGTATCCAAATGTATTTCCTTTAAAGTATTTTATATTTATGTAGTGCTTTAATCTCTGGCTGCATCCTGCTCTAAACCCAAATGTTTTCATTCTTTCCCATAATTACCTCATTTCCCACTTGTAAGAATTATCTTAAAACACACCCTAGTTCTGCCCTGGCCAGGTGGCTCAGTTGGTTGGAACATTTTCCCATACGCCAAAAAGGTTTGACTCCTAGTCAGGGCACATGCCCAGGTTGTGGGTTCAATCCCTAGTCAGGAAGCATATGGAAGGCAACCAATCTCTCTCTCTCTCTCTCTCTCTCTCTCTCTCTCTCTCTCTCTCTCTCTCCCTCCCCCCACCCCCAGGTCATTAAACATATCCTTGGGTGAGGATTAAAAAAACAACAACACCCTAGTTCTCAAATGTTTTATCCTATCTTTTAAAACTCTCTGCCTTCTTTAATTCATCTCCCCACTCATGAGTTTTTTATTTTTATACTAGGGGCCCGGTGCACGAAATTCGTGCACCGGGTGTGTGTGTGTGTGTGGGGGAGTGTCCCTCAGCCCAGCCTGCCCCCTCTCACATACTGGGAGCCCTCAGGCATTGACCCCCATCACCCTCCAATCGCAGGATCGGCCCCTTGCCCAGGCCTGATGCCTCTGGCCCAGGTGTCAGGCCTGGGCAGGGGACCCCCAGACCCCTCCGATTGCTGGCTCTGCCCCTTGCCCAGGCCTGATGCCTCGGCCAGAGGCGTAGACCCTCATCACCCTCCGATCACCAATCACCAGATCGGCCCCTTGACCAGGCCTGAGGCCTCCGGAAGAGGTGTCAGGCCTGGACAGGGGACCCCCAGCTCCCCGCGGTTGCAGGCTCTGCCCCTTGCCCAGGCCTGACGCCTCCGCCAGAGGAGTTGACCCTCATCACCCTCCGATCACCAATCACCAGATCGGCCCCTTGACCAGGCCTGAGGCCTCCGGAAGAGGTGTCAGGCCTGGACAGGGGACCCCCAGCTCCCCGCGGTTGCAGGCTCCGCCCCTGCCCAGGCCTAAGGCCTCTGGCTGAGGCGTCCGGCTCGGGCAGCGGGGACCCACAGCTGCAGCGGCCCCACGATCGTGGGCTCCGCTTTAGGCCCAGGCAAGGGACCCCTAGCTCCCGGGACTGCCAGCTTCGACCGTGTCCAGCTCCCATCGCTGGCTCCACCCCTACTTCCTGCTATCACTGGCCAGGGCGGCAAAGGCACCTGATTCTCTGATCATGGCTGGGGGGCAGGGCAAAGGCGGCCCCAGGGCCGCCTTTGCCCTGCCTCCCAGCTCTTAGCTCCCCCCTGGGTTTCCGATCACTGTCAGTGGCAGGGGGCTTCTTCCTGCTTTCCCTTTCACCTCCCTGCATTGTGCCTACATATGCAAATTAGCCGCCATCTTGTTGGCAGTTAACTGCCAATCTTAGTTGGCAGTTAATTTGCATATGGCCCCGATTAGCCAATGAAAAGGGTATCGTCGTACGCCAATTACCATTTTTCTCTTTTATTAGATAGGATTACATTGAGTGTTGAGGGATATGTCAATTTATTTGTTATAAACAATAAGGTATTGCCTGGCTACTGTTGCTCAGTGGTTGAGTGTCAACCCATGCACCAAGAGGTCATGGGTTTGATTCCTGGTTTCGGGCCTGATGCCCAGGAAAGGGGGTGCAGGAGGCAGCTGATTCATATTTCTCATTGATGTTTCTCTCTCTCCCTTCCTTCCCCTTCCCCTCTCAAAAATCAATAAAAACATATTTTTAAAAAAACCAATAAGGTATTATAGTTTAATTTTTAAAAGTTTTATTCCATTACAGATTTTTTAACATAATAAAGGAATTCAAAAGTATTCTATGTTAATGAATATGTTAACATTCATATTCCCACATGGTTGTGTTTTTTTTGTAGAGAAAAGCTAATAATAATTTAAAGTAACACACAGCGATTGTAGCAATTATCACATGTTGAGTATATATATATATATATATATATATATATATATATATATATACACATACATATATATATATATATGTTAATCCTTATAACAACCCTCTGAAATAAGTACTATTATTATATCTGTTTTAGAAGGAAGTCCACTGAGATGCAGAAGATTAAGTAACTTTCCAAGGCCATGTACAAAGTAGTGACGGATGTTATTTATTCCACAGAATTGAAGATTGTTAGCTCCAGAGTCTATGTTCTAATCTAAGCACTCCTCAACATTTTGTGAAGTTAGAGATAGCAATGAGGATTTAAGAAGACTGTTTGGTTGAGTATATGCATGGCAGTTTGGCATACATGTGAATGTTATTCCTTATGTACCTTACAGTGAAAAAAGTTTGAGAACTGTCCTAAACCCCCAAAAGGGCAAGTGGCAATACCAATATTGACATTTCTCAACCTTGCTTTTCTCACATCTCATCCGCAAATTCGTTAACCACAGTTTTGTATACTATGTAAATGATAATTTTTAACCTGTGAACTATGCTTCTCATTCAGTTTACTGAGACTGACCTTGGTTCATGTTAGAAGACAGTAATCATGTCTATATTATACTATATAGTACATTATTAGGACAAAAAGTATACTAATTTTCTATTCAATTTAATCTAACAATGAATGGGAATGGAGGTGAGAAAGAGAGAAGGTAATAATAATAATAATACAAATATATGTGATACGCTTTGATATACAGCAAGAAAATGAGAGTATCATGTTGTTTATATTGTTTCCATGATGCATCAACTAATATTCTGCTAAACCCACATTACCCATATTTCCTCTCTTCTTTTTCCACAGACTTTTGCCTAGCAAGTATCTGCCATGACCACCTAACTATGGATTATTCTCTTAGATCTATGGGAACTGCCAGGTTATACTAGTTTCCCTATGGGATCTCAACTCCTTCCAGAACTGTTCCTTGACTAGATCAGACTACACTGATTTACGCCTCAATACTTGTTGACTAGAGTTTTTCCTTTGACTTGTACAACTACTTCTATTATTGATCAATTTCCCTTGTATGACAGTTTTGTCTTCCTCTTTGAATGTTGAGTTCCTTCAGGGAAGGAACTTTTTGTGCCATCAATCTTGTCTCCCCATCATGCTCAGTTCTATGCCACATACTGATCTCAGTGTCATTTCCGTAAGTACTGCTCCCACCAGGAGGAAAAGACATAGTTTATCGAGATCAGCAAATAAACAAAGAACAAGAATATTAAATTGTCACATAGAAACATACTTAAAAAGGGGGGAAAAGAAGACAGCATTTTTATTCCTTGGTAAAAAACCAATACCACTTTATATAAGGGGCATCAAACATAGCAAGTCACCTATTTTCAACCCATTGAAGATGTTATCCTGTTTTTGAGAGCTCATCATTGGAAATCTGTTACCCCCTGTTCTTCAAGTCTGCATCCTTTAAGAAAAGACTAACACAAGCATAGCTTGCCTTTGCAAGCCCCAAAACATTTAAAAATCTCCCATGAATTATTTACATGGCAGCCCCAATCAGCAACGTACCTGACAGACTCCCTAGCTGAAATGAAAGTGCACTGAGTAAAGGTGCCCAGGGAGGCGGGCCGCCTCCCACTGTGAGGTTATAGACAGAACTAAGTCAGCACACATTATATGTCAGCACTAACATCAGAAGGAATCAGATCCTTTGATCTCGGACCTCCATAGGAAGCTTAGATCTCAGACAAATTAGATAAAAAATGAATTTATAGCAGATATGTGTCCTAAGGCATTCATTCAGCAGAATGTTTGGGTTTTAGGGAAGGAAGAATATTGAGTATCAAAACATATGAATTGGTATGCCTCCTTTCCACCTCCGCCTTGACGAGTTCCCATTAAAATGGAAAGATGAAGTTTCAAATTGCCCTCTACGCCTCTTAGAGTCCCGTGGTTTTGCTCAAGTTTTGGGAAAATGGCATAAAACGTGGGAAGATATATCCCGTCTCCATGAACAGAAGGACTTGGTGATTTGGAGGTCCGTCAATGTTTACCCACAGTCAGCTATCCTCACCCTCTTCTTTCTGTCTTCTAAAACTCTCTTGGGCAACAAACATACGCTGTGCCTGTGTTGTGTAATTGGTGTGGGTACTAGTTACTGGCTTCCTTTGCAATGGAATCATTAACAATGGCTGTCCCCTCAGTCCCTACCCCACGCCCACTGTGCATCTTTTCCCAGCCCAATCCCCCTGTGCCGTACTCAGTGTTGGATGACCTAGATTCAGTACAAAAGCCCAGTACAATCAGCTGAACCTTGGAATTTTAGAACAATCTAAAGCAGAGAGATGAACTTCTGATCAACTGACATAAAGAATGTAAAAGGTTGCAGGTTTGATCCCTGGTTGGGGGTGTGTAGAGGAGACAACTAATGAATGTTTCTTCTCTCTCTCTCTCTCTCTCCCCCTCTCCCTCTCCCTCTTCCTCTCTTTCTAGAAATCAATGAAAGCATATCCCTGGATGAAGATTATAAAAAAAAAAATGTACTACAACTTGGTTTCTCATTTGACAGTAATGGCAACAGCCCACCCACATATTGAAGAAGGTCTATGCAATGGTTAACAAATAATATTCAAGTATTCATTCTAATTTATTAATTGACAAATATTAATTAATTAATAGCATACTATTTCTTATGTTTTCCAGGTTATTTGATCAAGTGAAAAAATTATCATTTATTTTTTTTAATATGTTTTATTGATTTTTTACAGAGGAAGGGAGAGGGATAGAAAGTTAGAAACATTGATCAGTTGCCTCCTGCACACTCCCTACTGGGGATGTGTCCACAACCAAGGTACATCGAACCTGGGACCCTTCAGTCCGAAGACTGACACTCTATCCACTGAGCCAAACCGGTTAGGGCTATCATTTATTTTTTTAATAAGCAGTGCATGACAACTCAGGAAGGTATGAAGATTTTAAAAAGAGAAAGAATGAAAGAATACCTTTGGTCTCACATTATATCATAAGTGGTCTCTATTTTATTGTTTTTATAATACTCTAGCAATGTAATGTTTTAATAAACCTAATTTAACTCATTAATCCATCTAGAGTTTACTTTGGTATATTTTTTGAAGCATAAATTTAGATTGCTAAATGTCTTAAATAGTCAAATTTCCTAGCTCCATATATAGACTAATGCTTCTGTTTTCCTTTACTTTTATCTCCTTGATCCTTTATTACATTTCTGGAACTAATATTTATATCTATATCTAATTGAGGTTATTTCCGCTAAGGTCCTCATATTTCCTTGTGTCAGTATCACATTGTCTTAAGAATAGTAACATAAATATGATCTCTAGTTGAGCTACCCTTTCCCATTGCCATAAAATCCATTTCTTATTAAAAAAATAACTTTGTGTCATTGTTTTATATTTTCTGAAGAATTTTAGATTCATCTTATGTTGTTCTACTCTGTATAAAATAACTGAAACTGTGATAAACCAAAGTTAACTTAGGAATAATTGAGGTTTTTGTAATATTAGTCAATTTAATTAGAAACATGCTATAATTCCCTATGAATTCTAGTCTTCTCTTTAAGTTATTCAATGTAATATACTTCATTTTTTAATAAGTGTAATATATCTCTTGTTAAGTGTTTTTGTTTTCTAAGACAGCATATTATTTGGTCACTATTATGTATTTTATTATGTTTCCTAACTGTATATGAATGACTTACACAATGTTATTTTGCATAGATTGGCATTATCTATAATAATAAAAGGGTAATATGCTAATTAGACTGGACATCATTCCGGAAGTCCTTTTGGGACTGAGAGAAGCCCGGGTCCCGGGTGTCAAAGGGAAGCGGGTGCCTGCAGTTGGGGGAAGCAGGCCTACTCTTGCACAAATTTCATGCATCAGGCCTCTAGTACTTGAATAAGTTACCCAAGTTATTTATAATTTATAGCAATTAATTATTAAGTCTTTTAAGTTAATATTAAATAATTATATCATCTACAAATCAGCATGTGTTTTATCCAACATTGTCTCTTGACTTTGCTGTACAATCCGACTGCATATTTTAGCATCCCATCATACATGCTATATTATTATGGTAAGAGTGAATCATGTGTTTGTCCTCATTTAAGGAGGAATTCTTCTAATATTCCAATGGTTAATGTGGTATTGAATCTTGGTTGTAATTAGCATTGGAACTCTCTATCTTAGTTAGCAGGCAGGCTCTTATTCCTGGTTGCTTTAAAACAGTTTTCTTAAGGAATTAAGTGCTAGATTTTAGTCATGTTTTTAAATTAGGAGATGTTTGCATTTTTATTATATAACATGGACATGCTATTTACTAATAATTTCCAAATATAATTTTACTTTCTGGGAATTTATGACAACTTCTAATCCTGAGATGTTTTGTTTTTCCCTGACTCCAGACATCTTGAACCCTTCCCTCTCCTCCCCACTCCCTGTTGTTTTCATAGCTTTGTACTTTCAAAGGACACTGATAGTCCTTTATATTTTACATTCACAAAACACACCATATATAGTCAACAGGACTCTAAAATGGTAGAGATGAATCTCTGAAGTTGACGGTGCCATTCTTATATTTGTTTTCCATTCCCATTGATTTCACACACACATATATTTATATAAAAAATAATACATATATATATATTTTATATAGGACCAGTGGCCAAAGATCAGTGTGTGATTTGGAGAAGACAGCCCTAAGGTATGCAGCAGTATCTTCCTGCAAAGACAAAGGCAAAAATGGTGGTAAGGAAGCTGGGGCATGAACCTAAGGCAGCCAGCAGAAAGCATCGTCTGGAAGCAGGAAGTCACAGATTGCAAAATATGTGCAATCACTATCCTAATATTAATTTTGTGAACCTAAATAAACTTTTTATATCTCTTTTAGAAAATATAAAGTTTTCTTTTTTTTCCCAACAGTTCAAAGAACTGCTGGAATTTCATCTCTATCTTCATCATTTGCTTAACAGTAGTCATCAGTGGTCTATATTTTAACATCCTATCGTAAAAGTGCTTTGGGGATTAGAAAAGATACAGAATTTATAGGATAGGATCTGGACAAAATGAACACAAATAATTACATTACATATAAAAGGTGTTAAGTGAATAAGAGGAAAGTGTTATAAAAGTTGACAGAAAAAGACTATCCCTTTTACATAAGAGAATTTGAAAAAGAGAAAAAATATTTGACCTGTGATTGGAAGGAACGGAACATATTAGATATGTGGATAAATAGGG
This sequence comes from Myotis daubentonii, assembly GCF_963259705.1. NCBI lineage: Eukaryota > Metazoa > Chordata > Mammalia > Chiroptera > Vespertilionidae > Myotis > Myotis daubentonii. The sequence continues at coordinate 79,078,989 of NC_081845.1, read as the reverse complement.
TGTTAGAATGAGAGACCATTGCTAACTATTGTTGAGTGAATAATGAAGATGTGAATTTAGAAACTGGGAGGCTATGTTGTGTTTGGGGTATACTCTCCTGGAGGGAAACGCGATAGGGTGTGGAGGTATGGACATCAAGGAGTGTACTAACTGAGGCAGAACTAGAGCAGAAGACAAAAAGCAGACATGGCAAAGGTGGAATTGATAAAACTTGGCAAATAAAGGCATGCAGTGGTAAAGGTTAAAGTTAATTCCAAGGTGTAGGAGATTTGGGGGCCCTTCACCAAATTAGGAGAATAGGGAACAGTTGAGAAGGAGTGATACAAAAATTGAACATTGACAAAGCAAAGCTGACACCCGTCCTGGCATTTCTGTAAACCTGGGTTTGTGCAAACCACACAACCAAAGCCCTTAGCAAATGAGATGAAACTGTGGTATAATTTAGGAGCTAGAGGAACTAAACATGTAACATAGAATAATGATATTCTTTCTCTCTTTTGGTATTTTCTCTTTCCTTTAAATCCTTCAAATACACCTTGTTGATGTGCTTGCATTGGACTTAATCATTTTTGCTCGGAATTCTTCTGTCATTTTCCCTAAAATATTATGCTTGTGTCCCAACAATATCTGAAGCTTATACAGGACCGAGGACCTGATATCACAGCTTTGTAACTGCATGGAGAGGACATTATAAGGTACTAAATAAATATCAGGAGGTAGATAAATACTTATGTATTTATTGGTTGATAAAATCTAATTGCCTCCACTAAGTCATTCCAGAAGTCTCTCACTTAAATGTTACAAAGATGAGTAATAGCTTTTGCCAGCGTTTCTCAACCTTGGCGTTATTTTAAGTCCAGTGGTCTTTATTGTGTAGGTGGTCCTGTGCATTGTACGATGTTTACAGTATCCCTGATCTCACTAGATGTCAGCAGTATCCCCTTCCCCCAAGCTGTGACACAAAAATGTCTTCAGACATTGCAAATGTCTTCTGAAGGTAGAATGACCAACTGTCCTAATTTGTCTGGGACTGAGGGAGTTCTTGGGACACAAAACTTGGAGGGTTAAAACTAAGAAAGTTCTGAAAACCAGAATGCGTTTGCCACCCTACTTGGGGAACAAAATTGCCCCTCGTTGAGAACCACTGACCCGGGGGAACAGAGAGCCATCTATGTGCAATGAATTCCAAAAATCATAAGTACTACTGAGGAGGCACGCCTTTAGAATGCTTGGAGCCCACAGAGAAAATACTCATTTTCAGTGAGGTGAAAAGGATTGGGGAAGACTTTTAAAAATAAGGAGGCACTCAGGTGGTGCATAAAAGCTTGAGTAGATTTTAACCGGTGAAGACAAACCATCCAATTGGAAGCAATTGTGCAAGCAAGTGGGTGGGAAGGTGTTACACAAGTCCCTGGATGAGTGAGCTAGCGTGGTGAGTACTGGTATAAGCAGGGGGCAGGAAGGTGAAATCCAAACTAAGATTCGGAAGGCAGGACAGAGTCAGGTTTTGAAGGGCTTTCAGTCTTAAGTAACAGTTTAAAACAACAGTAAATAACACCTGACTTGTTCTGCATTCATTACTGATTTTGACTCACTTCATCGGCACGACCACCCTAAAGGTAGGCAGTATTTTGCCAGCTTTACAGATGAGAAAACTGAAGGGCACAGAGAGGCCAGCTGACTTGTTTGAGGCCACAAAGTAAGTCAACAAGAGAATCAGGATGAAACCCCGTTCATCTGATCAGAAGTCAGAAGGTTTCATGTCCTGAATTGTCACATTCTCCTGCCTCTCCAATCGACAGTGGGAACTCATTAAATCTCCTGAGTAGCAGAGTGACAAGAGCAAATGTGAATTTTAAAAGCTGGCTCAGATGGCTCTATAATGTCCAAAACCTGGTTGGTAACAGTGAAATACGAAGGATATATGCTTCACTCCCTTCTTTCCCCATGACAGCTCTCTAGCTCCCCGCAGATTGCATCCATACAATTCTTGGTAAAAGCCATAACATGGTGAGTTTACAGTCTAAATCTACTGGAAATAATTAGCGGAAATAATTCCATCCGCTAAATAATTTTAGAGCTATGGAATGCTTATGAGAGAGATAGCCAATTACTTTATTAGCAAATGCTGAAAGTTTAAAAACACAGAGGGAACAGGGACACTAAAGTGCTATGGAAATAATGAAATAACACCACATTTATTTAAAGCTAGCGATAATTAGGTGTTATGTAGCTGGTAATAATTTTCAAAGAAAAGCAGGAGATGCCTCATTACTTGCCTTGGAAACAAAGCTCTTTAGATTTGGACAAACCTTAAGAGACGAGGAAAAAATCTGCTATGATCCCCAGGGGAGGATTCATACAACACATCTTTCTATTTTTAACTCGGATGCCGTAATAAAATGGCCTCTCTGACACTCCCATCTCTTCCATCTAAACCTTCCACAGGAGCGCTGTCCCTGGTCTCATTCCAGGTAATTTATTAATCAGCCACCACATAAAAAATGGTCCCTAATAAAACACCCAGGCACTGTGGACTGCCTAATGTAGTTAAGTTCAGCAGGGCAACTGAGATTCATGTAGAGATGGCCATATTAGATTAGGGGAGAGATTAGCATCACTGTTGCCATTCCCTGAAGAATAGAGCTAAATACCCTATCCTTCATTCACAGAGCTGAGTTCAGATGATTGTTTTGAAATACTGGTCCTGAATTTGCATGCAATAATACAGACTTCCAGAAGCCAAAGTTAAAGCAGTATTAGATGGAATCTAGAAAGAATTCCCCGTCTCTCTCTCTCCATTCTTCTCACCCCTCCCCCACTCCCCTTACCTCCCCCTCCACCTTTTGGGGCAGGTCCAGGAGCTGAAGTATAACTGACTAATTTGTTAAAAAATAAAAATAACCTCATTTTCTCCATGGGAAAGAATACAAACAGGCAAACAAACTGATACACACACACACACACACTTACCGGAATTCATTGAACTAGTTAGATTGAGGCAGAACAACATTGGACTACTATTTTTTGGTTAAGCATGCACTCAGAACCATTAAGATTCATATTCCTTTTCAAGCAGAAAACATGATAATTGGCTATTACTTAGAAAAAATAGAAATATTCTCTTTAGAGCATATGTTTCAAAATGTTTTAGATCCATGGAAATTATGTGAATATTTTTCATACACCACATCTATTGGCAAATGGATTTTGTGATATGTCCACTATCTTTCTCTTTTCTTTATCCTTAGAAGGACAAGGGCAAAACATTGGTTTGAGGCAAATACCTATCTTTTGTCTGCTTGGCACCAATCTAATGGCAATTTAACAATATAACAAGCAATGTCATTTGGTATAGTGTACAATGTAAGCAGATAATCCATTTTGCTAAAAGAACAACTAAGCAACAGAGCAGAACTTGACAAAGCTGACTCATTTCTTGAGGGTTCTATATTCAATCTAATTTGCATAGTTGGTATTTGGCAGCTACACTCTCTTCTGTCCCAAATTCAATACTGTTGCCAAACTGGCAGCTTTGCAATAGCTAAGGGAAAGATTATATGCCTCAACTCTGGTTTTCCCTTTCTCTGTGTAACAAATTCAAATGGTAAGCCAATAATCTTCTACTAAGTAAGAAAATATAAATATCAAATTTAATAACTGATTAATAGATGAGTGATCAGCTATCCTTGCAGATTCCTATGCTAGGGTATAATTTCCTTGAGAAATAACAAAGACTGAAAGAAAGGCCTATATGCTAAGTTCATTCAGAAACTGACAGCCAGGGAGAGAGGAAGGCTATGGGTCATCCACACTTCGTGTCTCTGGTGAAGATCATCCCATTGTCCCAGCTTACCTTCTCCCACGATGGGGTCTTCTTTTTCAGTCTCTACCTGTGATCCTTGGCGTTTAGATGAGACATGGACATGATTCTTTTGATCATTAGTCTGGGATGCAGAAATATCTTCACTCTTTATTTCTAAATTAATGAGAAAAGGAAGTGCATGTTTCTTGTTGTTGTTTTGTGTGGTTTTTTTTTCAGAATAAAATAACATTTTTATTTGTAAATGGGCCCTAAGTGTTAAGATTTTTCCTTGGATGCCTCCCAAAATGATTGTGAAATAAATACAATAGAACGCATATAATAAATCCTGAGAAATAAAGAAATAAAATCCCAACCCTGACTACCAACTACTGAACACTTGAAATGTGACTAGTTAGCATTGAGATGTGCTGTAAATGTATAATATACACCTAATTTTGAAAACAAAAGTAAAATATATAACATTTTCATATTTATTACATGTTGAAATAAATTTTGATATATTGGGTTAAGTGGCTTCTAGAAAATTACATTATGTGCCTCACATTTGTGACTCATGTTTTATTTTTATTGGACCGAGCTGGCATAGAATGTTACTAATATTTTTTAACCTTTTATTTTGAAATAATTATAAATTCACAAGAAGTTGCAAAGAAACATTCAGGGAGAACAATTTTCTTTATTCTAAAATGTTAATTTTAGCCATTGGAAAAGTACAGGAAAATATATAAAGAGCTGACTACTGCATACATCCCCCCACCCCACCCCCCACACCCCGTATAAAGTTCCTCCTGATCACTTTAAATTTTTAAATAGAAATTTAGGAGTCTATGTTCACACAGAACAATAAGAGAATTTAATACAGAGAAATGTGCCCATAGATATTGAAAAGTTCAAAGAACAAAAGGAGGACACTGGGTAACTGATAGGTTAGTAACTGTAGAAAGAAGCTTCCTCTAGACCTAGGGGAACAAAAGAGAAGAAATGGGGTGAACAGAGCTTAGTGTAGGTCCCTCCAAGGCTGGTAAGTTTAGCTATAAAAGGGAGGATGAGAATTAAATTACTTCACAGAGTCACATGAGATTAAAAATTATGAAAGGTCTTTGCTTTCAAACAGGAAAGCAACACACACAAACACAATGAACTTTAGATTTGAAAACAAAGACCAAAACTTGGAGTTCAAAATATCACTGGCACCTACACAGGGTGAGAAGACCTTGTTCTTCCTAAGAAAGACCAGGAATCCTGAAGTTTCATTGTAGTTTGCCCAGACCCATCATGACAAGGAGAGAGATAGGGATGTCTGAAGCTGGTTTGAAATAGTGAATATCCCAGTCGTGTCACCAAGCTTCTTCCATTCTCCTTCCTTTATTTTGACTTTCTCTCTTTGCCTCTCCTCATTTTACCTCTCTATATATTCACTCATATCCATTTGGTTTCCTAATACCTCCTATTATCACAAGTGTTTCATCCACTCATTGGCTGAGAGTTTAAGTTGGGTAGAGTAAGGGATTTGCTTTTCTTTCTCCCACACTCTAAGAACAGAATAAAAGATAGAAAGAAGCCTCTTTTACAGAACTTCTTTTCCTCAGTGATTTTTCCATGGAGAGAGAGAGAGAGAGAGAGAGAGAGAGAGAGAGAGAGAGAGCTGATTATGGGAAAATGTCTAAGAGCATAATTTCTATGCTCCTAGAGAAAACAAAAATAAAACATTAAGCACTCTCTTCCCTCTTTTGAAGGAGAAGAGGGCATTCCCCTTCCCAGACTCATCTTTGGAGGGTTCCCTGGGCAGTGGAGCATAGAGTTTCAGAGAATAAGATCTGGAACCAAACTGCCTGGCTTCTTCCTGACTGTGGACCGTGGGGTAAGTAACTTAGTGTTTCTGGGCCTCATTGTCCACCTCCATAATATAGACATAGTATTTGGTACCTATTTTATAGGGCTGTTATGAATATTAGATAAATTCATGTATCTAAAGTAATTAGACCCTGGTCTATAGCGAGTGCTCAATAAATTTGAACTTTTAGTAGTATTGCTATTATTGTTTAAGATTAGGCAATTCTTATCTTTACTGTATGAATTAAGTAAATTAGCTACATGTAGCTTAATATGTTGCAAAAGTTCATAAATGCTTTTCTTTGGGGAAGTAAAAGAAAGGCTAATATGTTATACACTAGGGGACCGGTGCACGAAATTCGTGCACTGGGTGTGTGTGTGTGTGCGGGGGGAGTGTCCCTCAGCCCAGCCTGCCCCCTCTCACATACTGGGAGCCCTCAGGCGTTGACCCCCATCACCCTCCAATCGCAGGATCCGCCCCTTGACCAGGCCTGACGCCTCTGACAGAGGTGTCAGGCCTGGGCAGGGGACCCCTATCTCCCTCTGATCGCTTGCTCCACCCCCCGCCCAAGCCTGACGCCTCTGACCCAGGCTTCAGGCCTGGGCAAGGGGACCATCATATCCCTCCAATCCCTGGCTCCGCCCCCCACCCAGGCCTGATGCCTCTGGCCCAGGCATCAGGCCTGGGCAGGGGACCCCCAGCCCCCCGCCCAGGCCTGATGCCTCGGCCAGAGGAGTTGACCCTCATCACCCTCCGATCACCAATCACCGGATCGGCCCCTTGACCAGGCCTGAGGCCTCCGGCAGAGGTGTCAGGCCTGGGCAGGGGACCCCCACTTCCCCGCAGTTGCAGGCTCTGCCCCTGCCCAGGCCTAACACCTCTGGCCTAGGCATCCGGCCCGGGCAGCGGGGACCCGCAGCTGCAGCGGCCCCACGATCGTGGGCTTCACTTTAGGCCCAGGCAAAGGACCCTTAGCTCCTGGGACTGCCAGCTTCGACCATGCCCAGCTCCCATCGCTGGCTCCACCCCTACTTCCTGCTATCACTGGCCAGGGCGGAAAAGGCACCTGATTCTCCGATCATGGCTGGGGGGCAGGGCAAAGGCGGCCCCAGGGCCGCCTTTGCCATGCCCCCCAGCTCTTAGCTCCCCCCTGGGTTTCTGATCACTGTCAGTGGCAGGGGGCTTCTTCCTGCTTTCCCTTTCACCTCCCTGCATTGTGCCTACATATGCAAATTAACCACCATCTTGTTGGCAGTTAACTGCTAATCTTAGTTGGCAGTTAATTTGCATATAGCCCTGATTAGCCAATGAAAAGGGTATCGTCATACGCCAATTACCATTTTTCTCTTTTATTAGTGTAGATAATGGCATTGTTCCTCCAGTATTTTCATTCAAAAAAAAAAAAAAAACTACATACTTCTGCTTTTGCTTTTCTTAAACCAACAGCACACCAGACAGCAAAGAGTCAGCCACGAGACCACTGAGCACAGGGAGGCAGACAGGATGAGGGTCGACTTCTCTGACCGAGTCACAGGTGAGATGGCGAATGGCCTGGATCGAGTCGTAAAATTGGTTCCTGTAAAAAAACAAAAAACAAAAAAAAGGTCTCAATAATAACTGTGCTAATATAACATTGTGGGAAAATATGCTTACAACACTTAGTAGGTTTAATAAATATTTATTGAATTAAATGACTAAATAAATGAACCTAAAATTAATTCAAGATTTGTATTATTAAAGAACTACAGGAATCCAATTCCAATGATAACGCCCAATTGTTCTCTCTAATTTGTCAAACATTGATGAGGAATTCTTCCAATTCTCCCCTTTTATTCTGTCTTACCTTCTCCACCAATGCAAAATTTCAGTTTCATTCTTATGTTCCATTAATTAAAATAGAAATTCTCTGAGTTCTAGAATGTGTGAAGCTACTTGCTGTGACATATGTATCCTACTTAAAATATGGCATGTAGCAAAAAGACATGGCACCAAGACTCTTACTACAGGGTCAAGAGAACTTCAAATGTCAAGAGAACTGCAAATTTTGTTATCTGGAAAAGTGGAGGTAGAGCATGGTAGCTGAGCCACTTGGCTATGAAAGATGGAACAAAATGGGTAAGTCTACAAAGTGAATCTTTCTAAGAATTCATCTCAAACTTGTAATAGGCTGAACATTTTGACTGCTTACTCCCTTATTGTTTTGAAACAAAGCATAAAAGAATCTAAAAAAAAAACACCTTGTCTATACACATAAAAATATGTACACAAATATTTATAACACCTCTATTCATAATCACCCAAACTCAGAAACAACCCAAATGTTCTTCAATAGGGGGATGAAAAAAATCAACTGTGGTTTATCCAGATGATGAAATACTACTCAGCCAAAAAGAGAAAAAGAAAAAGAAGAAGAAGGAAGGAGAAATGAAGGAAGAGAGAGAGGGGGAAAAACGGAGGAAAAGGAGGAGGAGGAGAAGAGAGGGAGGATGGAAGGAAGGAGAGAGAGGGAGAGAGAGAGAGAGAGAGAGAGAGAGAGAGAGAGAGAGAGAGAGAGAGAGAGAAAAGAAGAAAGAAAGGAAGGTGGAAAGAAAAGAAACTGTTAACAATGTGAAACCACTGGGATGAACATCAAAGGTATTATACTGAGTAAGAGAAGCCCATATCACATTGAATGATTCCATTTATATGACATTCTAGAAAAGATAAAACTATAGTGGTGGAAGTCAGATCTGTGGTTGCCAGGGATTAGTGTCAGTGGGAGGAGAGGGTGTGAGGACAGAGGAAAGCATAAGGAAAATTTTTTGAAGGATATTTTCTGTATCCTGATGTAGGGGTGATTACATGAATCTATACATGTATTTGAAGTCATAAAAATATATACCAAAAAGATAAATTTTACTGGATATTATATTAAGTATGAAAATTTTAAGTTTGTCTATAATTTGGAAGGTGATAAATATGTTTATCTTAATTGTGGGAAGGGTTTCATTGAAATATACATTCATCAAAAATTATCAAATGGCATGTTTTAAAAATGAGTAGTTTATCCTTTCCATTTTAGCTCACAAAAATAAAATATTTAGAAAAAAATATTGCCTGCCCAACTGGTGTGGCTCAGTTATTGAGCATCAACCTATAAACCAGGAGTTCGGGGTTTGAATCCTGGAAGTCAGGACACATGCCCGGGTTAAGGGCTCAATCCCCAATAGGGGCATGCAGGAGGCAGCCAATCAATGATTCGCTCTCATCGTTGATGTTTCCATCTCTCTCTCCCTCACCCATCCTCTCTGAAATCAATTAAAAAACAAAGCCAAACAAAAAAACCTTGCCTAAGAACATGAGTTAGTTATAGTTGGCATTAAAGTAGTTTATTCAAAACAAACAAATCAATCCAAAATCTCTTCTTTCATCTGAATCACTCAGACAATAATAATTTTTATTTTCTCTAGTCAGGGAAACACCATGTTTTTCTTTGCTGTGCTTTTCTTGGGTTGAACCTGACAATTTGATTGACAGCCATGGTCAGATCTTTAGTCTCTTGACTCCTGGCTGACTCAGTCCCAAAGCTACCATAACCAAATTAGCTAGATATGGTTCTACTGAAGACAAACTTGGCTTGTTTCTTATCAATTAGTTTCTTTTTATGGGCATCAGAATAAAATAAATCCAGCCCGGATATGGGGGATAGGTTTTACTAGGGATTTGCAGAAGTAAAAACAAAATTCCTCATTCTTTTATCCATTTTCCAATGATTGCTCAGTGATTATTATCTTTGCTCAGTGGATAAGTTATTGTTCTCATTCTTAAAGTATTTACAAGCTTGTAAATGAAATTAGATATACATACAAATGTTTGTAATAAAAAGACAGAATGTGTCACATGCCACCAGAATAATGCAAATGAATTGCTTTGGAAGGATACGTGGCATTGATATGATCAGAAGAAGCATACCAGAGAAGAGAGTATCTAAGTGGGACTTTGAAGGTTGAGCAAATGAAGACAGAATGAAGAAAAGATCAATTGATATTTAAGAAATTAATGCCGGAAAATACTGGGAATTAATGCTCAAAAGAACTTGAGACAAAATTTGCTGAGCATTAAATGTCAGTCAAAAAGGCCCTTAACTGTATTCTGCAGGCAATGAAGTTTATAGAAGGGAAAATTCTGAGGGCCTGAAGTCAGGGAGACCTGTTTACATGCCTAGAGCAGTAACCTGGGTCTAAGATTGCAGACCACCAGTTTTCAAATATTTTTAGCAGCAGAACATTTTTTTAAAATGCAATCTTAGACATAATCTCAGTATACTTACTTGTTCATAAATCTTTTTGCCTATGAGGTGCGATCTTTCACTACACCCTGGGAATATAACAGAATTCACTAGGATCCCTGTGTCTTTTGGAACTTACATTCTAATGCAGCACAGGGCACAGACAGTAGACAAACAAGCAATCCAGGGATACTCTGATGCGAGGTAGTGGGAGGTGCCACAAGGACTAAAATGAGGTTGGAAGACAGAATGACTGGAGGTGGGAGCAGGGTTGGGGATGGTGCTGTAGAGAACATGGTACAGAAAAGCCTCTTTGAGGAGGTGTCAGCGGGAAGAAACCTGAGTGAAATGAGGATACGCCATGTGAATTTCTGGAGCAAGAGTACTTCAGGCACGGATATGGCAACTGCAATAGTTTTTCTGGGCTGATGGCGGAAAGCATCCTTGGTTCTCTCACTCTCTTCCCAGCACAGAAGCCCTTGGGAATCCCCTAAGAACTTCATGGCTCCAAGAAATGGTTAGGAAATCCAGAGCCTTGGTTCTCAAAACTGCCTGGTACTGATGATCCTATCAATATGGGAATAAGAGCTGCTTTCCCAAATGATTCTAGCACTAGAAATTGATATAGTGAGAAACAAGGAGTTACTCTCAGTATCTTCACTCTTAATCAATATGATGTCAAATTAAAACCACAATGAGATAGCACCTTCCACCTGTTAAAATGGCTATCATCAATAAATCAACATATAAGAAGTGCTGGAAAGGATGCAGAGAAAGGAAATCCTTGTACACTGTTGGTGGGAATGCAAACCAGTGAAGCCACTGTGGAAAACAGTATGAAAATTCCTCAAAAAAATTAACAGATGAGCTGCCATATGATCCTGCAATTCCACCCCTGGGTATTTATCCCAAGAAATATATATCCCCTATGTTCATTGCAGCATTATTGACAATAGCCAAGATAAGGAAGCAATCTAGTTGGCCTTTAATAAATGAATTGAGAAAGATTTGATATATCTAATGGAATATTATTCAGCAATAAAAAAGAATGAAATCTTGCCATTTGCGACAACATGGATGGACCTATTGAGTATTGTGCTATGTGACGTAAGTCAGACAGGGAAAGGCAAATATGTTCTGATTTCACTTGTACGTGGAATCTAAAAACACAAAACAGATAAATAAACAAAACAGAAGCATATCTATCTATAGTATAGAGAACAAGCTGATGGTTGCCAAAGGAGAGGGAATGGGAATAAAACTTAAACACATGAAACGTGAAGACAATAAGGATTCACAGAAATGCAGGCCTTTTAATGCTTTCTTTTTATCTTCCATCTACTCTCTTCTAATTTAAACTTTTTAAAAAATATATTTTTAATAATTTCAGAGAAAGGGAGAGGGAGAGAGATATAGAAACATCAATGATGAGAGAGAATCACTAATTGGCTGCCTCCTGCACGCCCCTGACTGGAAATTGAGCCTGCAACTTGGGCCTGTGCCCTGACCAAGAATTAAACTGTGACCTCCTGGTTCATAGGTCTATGCTCAATCACTGAGCCATGCCAGCTGGGCTAATTTAAAAGTTTGTAATCTAATTCTGACAGAGCCCCACCTCACAGACTTGATATTGAACATTATGAATTATGATTTAAGGAAAATGGCTGAAGAAAAACCGTAATCCCTCAGCAGTCTACTTTACAAGTTACAGGTGGCACCTCAGGTAAACTAGTGACCTAGTCAAAGTGAACACCAAGCTCAACTCAAAGTCAAAGTGTTACTGAGAAGCTGGCCCACACTGTACACTTGGTTTTATAACTTATTCCTTAAAATGATCCTCATAACATGTTCAGTCTTAGTTAACCACCAAGGAAATTAAAAGACAAAAGTCTCTAGGACAAACTATCCTTCAAAATATATCCTTGGGAATCCCATGGTCAAGGACCCTGAATATGTTTCCCCATGAACCTCTACTTAAATTAGGGCACTGTCATAGATATTAAAAGAATATCGGCCTAAAACAATTAATAATACTTGTTTACTTGATCACAGAAGATATTCTCTTTGTGAAGAAAATGGTCCAAAACTTGGAATTAAGGGAAAACCTGATTTCAGATCTTATCAATGTCATTTTGAAGCATTTTCAAATAGCCCCATCCAAGATTGATCAAATTCTCTGGAACATAATTTTTTTTTACTTTATATTTAATTGAGGATCAGGCTTAATTAATACAAGATTGGTAAGCTGCAAATGATTTTTGTCCAGTAAAGATGCACAGGATATCTGTAGACATCTAACTTCAAAGGCTATAGTTTTATTGTCCTGTATCCAATTTAACAAACTTATGTCAGCAGCTCCTTCCTGATTGATCTACATCCCTCACATGTAATTTAACAGCTTTGCTGTCCTCCTGGATCCCTCATTATGAGTTCAATAACTGTTGACAAGTGCTCTTTACATATTTTTATGAAAGCCACATTTTTAACGTATTGAAAAGTTTACTATGACAGTTTGAATGTTTCATGATGGAAGACTAATGTCTGGATTTAATTAAATATTTGTTGTTGGGCTTAAGATACCTCACATCAACACATTTTATTTCCTTTGCCATTTCCAATATCTAAGAGGCCCCAATGAAATAATGACTGCTCTAATGCATTTTACAAAACTTTGCATTATCACACCTGTACATGAACTGCTTTCTACAGTTGTATGTTTTAGGAATCAGACTAACTTCCCTGGCCAAAATTAATAATTGATTGTAAATTTCTACCTTTCAGTTCAAATGCAATGCTAGTATTTTACAAATTATTTTAGGTGGATTTTCTGGAAAGTCAAATAATGCATGCGATATTTAAATTATTTTTTTTAAGTGGGAAGCTCTGTGTTTCTATCAGAATTCAACTCTTTAAAAAGAGGATGGAGGAAATTGGACGCTCAGCTGTACCCTTCATGGGAATGAGAGAGAGGTATTTTACATAGGCTCCTCTGGCTTTGAAGTTTAATTAACATGTTTCCTACTATAAACTTGTTGGATAGCATTACTTTTTAACAAATAAAAATTATTAAGAATACTTCAGAAGGGAAATTTCTTTTTAATGTTTTTTTAAGAAGGACTGAAGCATATAAGCAAGTAACACATGCTAATATCTATATTTCTTAAAAAAAACCCAGGATTTTAAATGGGTATAGTTGCTATTTGGGGGGAGGCGGGCAGTGGGTGAGGGCAGAAATGAAAAAATTCATAATACTCTGTATCCCAGGACTCTTTTTTTCTGTAAATTAAAATTTCTAATTAGTATCCAACCCAATGCTATCAAATGTCGCATATATATATTTTTATATAAAGTAGAAAATTCAAAGAAAATTTTAACAACTAGAGGAAAATGGACATTTGGATTCTTGCTTACCAGGATTCTCCTGAGACTTAATTTCTACATGTACTCTTGCTTCTCACACCTTAATAATATAATCAATTGATGTTTTTTCTCTAAACTTAGATGACTCCTTATTCATGATAAGAGCTATTCCAATGACAAAGGAGAAGGGTCTATTTTTTAAATAAAACAAACAGATAATAAAACACACAGTGCTGAAATTACCTGGAGGGGAAGTGACAGTAAAAAGAAAGTGCCAATTTGACCCAGAGATCAAAATTGCCAAGTTGGAGAAGCTCACATAACCATCTCGAGTTTCTGCCTGAGTACACCCTACAAATGAACACAAAAACAAAAAGTAAATGTTAGTTACCTACTCAAGGGTAATTCATTTGAGTCTTCTCTATGGAGAGGCAATTGGACAATAAAGGAAACTTACTTTTTTAATTAAAGAGGTTACTAAATCCATCAGGATCAGATTAAGTCTTAGACAAGTCTTAGAATCAAATAATCCAATAATAACAGATAACATGTATTGAAAGCTTAACCGGACACTGTGCTTTCTATATATTATAAATACATTATATGTAAATTATAAATAAGCTTCATAAAAACGTATAAAATATTTTAATATCTATATTATTTAGGTAATAGGAAATAGGCTCATAAGATGTTAAATTACTTAGTACTGGGGTTATAGCCCAAATTTGCCTAATTTCAAAGTTAGCATTCTTAACCACTGCTGTATCTCCACTAATTTATTATTAAATGTCTCTCAAGAAAGAAATACCATTGTCTTCCTAGGTGGTCAGTTTTTTGGCTCTGCCTCTCTTCTATTCAAAGGTTCTATATTTTATGTGAGGACAAAGTTAGGCCAATTGATCAAGACTTTAGCAATGCTTCAAATCATGACTGATAAAGATTTAGCAACTTGAATTGCCTGGGCCATGGTTTCCCTGAATAAAATGCAGAAAAGAAAGCTCACATTTTCTAAAAATGGGCCATCCATTTATAAAGTGAAAGAAGACAACTCCAGGCAGGCTCACCTTCACAATGCCATTAATTAGTCTTCTGACTCCACTATCCTCAAATTACTTTGTTAATTAACAGCTGCTACTAAAGTCACTATGGAAAAGTCACTGTGATTGGTACGATGGACAATGAGATAGGAGAGTGTTCTTAAAGTTTATAAATTGGTTGGAGATCTTTTAAGGCTGAAAGGTATCATAAAGATATAATATGCTTAGTGTTACATATTTCAATTCAATTGCTCAGTGTTTTTGGTGAAAACATTGTCTTTCCTCATCAATTTTGCAAAGCTAACTAAACTTCCTTTTTTGGAATCATCTTTTCCTTCATCTAGTCAGAGTACCAAAATAAATAAAATGCCCAGAAAAAAATGGAAATAAATAAGCCAAGACTAAAATAAATGATAGGCGCCCAAGATAAATGCAGTTTATACTCTTTAAAACCTATATGCATCAAAATTATGGTCCATAAACTCTTGCAAACAATGAACTGCAGAGTACAGATGTTCAACATGAAATCGTTTGCTGCAGTTTTTCCTTTGACAAACGTCCTTATTGTTCCCATCTTTGGAGGAATACAAAGCAGCATTTAATCGAAATGTGTCCGTGGAGCACAGTGAGTCTGCCTCGTAGAACAGCCGCCAAACTGCCTAATGGAAAGTGCTTTAGCTCCAAATGGGTTTGCTTTTGTGTTAAATACCAGCTTGCCTCAGAGATCTCTACAAAGATTCCCATATATATCTATGATATTCTCAGATTTGAAGCATATGCGCTCAAAAGCTGAGGCAGTTGCTGCCAAGTACAGTACATTACTCCAGGGTTCATCATATCTCTGGAATGATAATTGTAAAATATACCAATGCCATTGCCAGGCTCCCTGACCAAGCTGGTATAAACAACGTACTGGCTGCGGGAACTTCCACGAGATGGGGTGTTGGGCTTGTGCAAAACTGAAATTGATTACATGACTTAACTAGGGATTGCTACCTGAGTGTTTCTGCACGGCATATGGTTTCTAAAACACCTTTTCAGCTCAAGTTCTCTGCCATGCCATCTCTCTCACCTCTAGCTAAACTAGCAAACGATTACATATTTATATCAAACTATATCATTAATGTTTACACTTTATTTTTTTAAATACTAAGAACATCTTTTCCCTACAACTAGGATTTATAATTACCAAAGGATCTGGAAGGCCCTTAAATAATAGTTTTTGTGTATGTAAATCTGCTTTTAAAAAAAATAATCTCTTTTTTACTGAGGAAGGTCTACTGAGACAAAAGAACATGAAGTTAAATTGCAAAAGAAAAGATTTACACTAGATCTATAGGTATAGTTTTGTTGTTATTTTGATATTCTCCAGGAAATACTCAGAATAAGTTACATAATCCATCCCACATGGATTGGTTCCATTTTTTCTGAAGTTAAGTAGAACTATTTCATGATGGTTTTAAAAGATACTTTCAATCAAATGAAATAGAACGTTTTTGTGATGTGGGCTCTCTAAACATAGAAAACTGCACAAGATGTTTTCCCTACATCACACACACACACACACACACACACACACACACACACACACAGAGTGTGCACAGAAGACAACCTCAGCATGTTCCTCATACTTTCCCAAGAATCTCCCACGGAGAAGAATGATGACAATACTAATCCAGGTGAGTCACCATGCTTCATGTGAGTTGGTGTTAATAGAATAAAAAAGCAAACAGTTTCATGCTTCATTTATTCTACATAATCATAATGAAATTCTAAGCTCGTCGGTGATCAGATCCTTAGGATAACTAAAAGAAAAATAATGAAGGATTTGGGGAGGTAAGTATCAGGAGTAAAGTATGGAGTCTGAGTAAGGTACAGTACAAAAGTAAGGTATGGAATATGAGTAAGGTATGGAGTATGACTAAGCTACTGTATATGGTTAATGTATAAAATACTGGGAAGTATGGAGTTAATAAATAAGGTATAGAATATGAGTAGGTATGAAGATATAAGTAAGGTATGAAATATAAGTAAGGCATGAAGTATGGGTAAGGTAAAAAAATGTAGGTAACTGAACTATACATGTAAGAATGGTTAAGATAGCTTTATGTTCTGGGTACCTAACCACAATATTTTTTTAAAAAAAGAATACAAGGCATGGAGTATGAAGAAGGGCCTGAGTATAGGTAAGTGATAGAATAGGAGTAAAGGTATGGAGTGTAGGTAGAGTATAGAATATAGGCACAGTATGGAGTATGACTAAGGATATGGACTATGAGTAAGGCAGTGAGTATACATGAGATACTAGATACAGGTAAGTTATAGAGTATAGGTAAGGCGTTGCTATCGACTGAAAGGTTGTGTTAGAACCTTATCTCCAATGTCATGGTCTTTGGAAGTGGGGCCTTTGGGAAGTGATTAGGTCATCAGGGCAGAGCCCTCATGAATGCAATTAAGCACCCTTATAAGAGAGACCCCAGAGAACTTGCTTAGCCCTTTAGCCATGTGTTGAATAGTGAGAAGTGTCTATGAACTAGGAAGTGGACCCTCCCCAGACACAGAATTTGCTGGAGCCTTCATATTGGGTTTTGCAGGCTCCAGAGCTGTGGGAAATAAATTTCTTCACTGATAAGCCCTCCAGTCTATGATATTCTATTACAAAAGCATGAAAGTACAATGACAGATATGGAGTGAGGGCAAGAGTGTGTGTATCGTTTGAAGTGTGGATGGAGCATAGAATACAGGGAATGTATGGAGTAGAGGATAGGCGTAGGTGAGTTTCAGTAGTCAGGTGACAGCAACTGATATAGAACATGAAAAAAGCTGAAAATTGATATTTTTATGCTGCTGTGTTAAGATCAGAATTGCTGTTATAGCTGATGTATTCCAGACCAAAATGCCAGCAACAGCTAAATGGCATTGAAGAATGGACAGACTGACATCATCAAAGCAGACAGTTTAAAATTAACTCATAATGCAGTTTTGAGTATTTCATTTTCACATTAGCCAACCTGGGATAGCTTTGCTTAATTACCTTACTTTCTTAATAAAGTGGGGTATTTTCTTCAAAAATATCTGAAAATAACATATAAATTGATTAATAAATAACAACAACATGATATATCAACAACAAAGTACCAATAGTTGGTCTTCAGATACATTCTGGCGTTACACACAATTGGTGCCAGCAAGAGCTTTATATGTATCGCACATGCGTGAGAGTCAATGTTTATTTTTAAATTGCCAGTGCACATCATATGTACCAGCCAGTTGGTTGGATGATCGGACAGATGTATGGTTGGTCACTTAGCCTTTTATATATATAGACTAGAGGCCCCATACACAAAATTTGCGCATGGGTAGGGTCCTTGGGCCTGGCTGGCAAATACGGCCAGTCGGGGCCTTTCTTTGTTCTGCGCCGTTCCTGGCGGTCAGCACACATCATAGAGAGCAGTCGAACTCCAGGTCGTTGAACTCCGAGGGGACAATTTGCATATTAGCCTTTTATTATATAGGATAGGATAGTTTTGTCATATATTTTGAAAATCCGGCATGTGATGCCTGTTTTGTTTTTCTTTTTCAAGATTATTTTTGTCTTTTCGAATTTTTTTGTGGTCCATATGAATTTTATAATTTTTAAAAGATTTCTGTAAGGAATGTTATTGAAATTTTGATATAGATAAAATTGAATCTGTGAATCATTTGGACATCTTAAACAAAGTTAGACAAGTGAGATAATATCAAACTAAATATCTTAAGCATACCAAAGCAAACAATAAACAGAGTGAAAAGGCAAACTATAGAATGGGAGAAAATATATGCAAGCCGTATTTCTGATAAGGGTTCATTTCCAAAATATATAAGGAACTCCTACAAATTAATAGCAAAAAACAAACAAATAATGTGATTTAAAAATAGACTAAAGACTTGAATAGACATTTCTCCAAACAAGACCTACAAATGGCCAACAGGTATATGAAAAGATGCTCAATATCACTAATAATCAGGGAAATGCAAATCAAAATGAAATGAGGTATTATGTTACACCTATTAAGATGGCTAGTATTATCAAAATACCCAAAGACAATAAGTATTCGTGAGGATGTAGAAAACAAACTCTTGTGAATTGTTGGTGGGAATGCAAAATGGTGCAGCTGCTATGAAAAACACTATGAAGGTTCCTCACAAAATTAAAAATAGAAATATGATGCAGCAAGCCCACTTCTAGGTATTTATGCAAAAGAATTTAAATCAGGATTGCCAAGAGATAGCTGCACCCCCAGTTCATTGCAGTGCTCTTCACACTTGCCAAGAAATGGAAACAATCTAAATGTCAATCAACAGATGAATAGGTAATGAAAACGTGGAGTACACATACAATGAAATACTACTATTCAACCTTTAAAAAAAGGAAATTCTAAAATATGTGACAACTTGGATGAATCTTGAGAACATTATTCCAAGGAAATAAGCCAGTCACAGAGGGACAAATATTGTATGATTTTATCTATATGAGGTATCTAAACTATTTAAATTCATAGGAGTAAAAAATAAAATGATGTGTATTTTTTTTAATTTTCACATGCACGTGGTATAGGGAAAGTAAATGAAGTGAAGCAGTGGTACTCGGGCTGCACAGGAAGCTAACAGAAGACAAAGAAAAGTGGAGAGGGAAAATGAACTTGAGGTTCTGCTCTGGGCTGGGTGTTCTGCATTTGCCATCACATTTATTCTTCCTATCACTGAGCCAGTGTTTCTCCATAGAAACCACCTTGTATGGGTGACTTGTTCCCTGGGCCAGTCCATGACACTGTACTAAAGAATCATTTGTCTTAGGGGACATGCTCTTCTCCTTACACCACATTGGGGATCTGGACATGACAAAAATGCTCCTTCATCATGCAAAGGAGGGGAGAGGAGGAGGTGTTTCCTTAAGTATTTACTGTCAGCCAAAACTTTCTTTTCACAAACACTGGCATTGTAGAGTGGGGATGATGGATGGTGCTTTCAAATTACTGAAGATACTGAGTGTACCTGACCTTGCTATGAATCCCTAATGGCTGCGAACATTTTCTGTGCAGATGCAGTAGTAACAGGTCTCCGAATGTCACAGATACCTACCTTTCAGCACTGAATCTGAAGCCCCTTCCAGGGAAACAGAAATGGCCCAAGGCTCTGATGGCAGCCCCAAGGACTCTACTCTCCGATTCTGAGAACAGGGAAAACAAACAAACAAACAAACAAAAAACACAATAAAAGTTGGATTCAGAAGAGAATCTGTGAAATTATCTATAAAAGAAGAGAATTTAGAATATAATCTTGCATAAAGCACAAATTCAGTACAAACAAGCAATGAAAGAAAAATTATAAATAAGCATTTTCTTTCTCATGTTAAGAATATATCGTGATTAGCATATTGAGAGAAGAGAAGGGATATTATTACAGAAAGAGTTGAAGCAGTGAAGAGGAGGAAGGAAAGCCATGTCTGTAGGAGAGGACAGTGCATTCTGTGCTGATGGTTACTAAGGAAGGCAACAAGGTCAAGAGAAGAAAGTGGGAGAGAAATGGGTGAATTCAAAGTGCAGGTTTGCAAATGTGGACTTCAGTCCTGTGGCCTCTGTCCCTCTGCATACATGTCAGGGGATGCATTTTAAAAGTAAAGAGTGGAAAGCAGATTTAATTAGCTTATTTCACTTTATTTTCTTCCATAACTTTAGTAAATACAGAAAAGATAAAATAGAAACAGAGGGCATGGCCATTGAAATTAGAATTAAGCAGTGAAACCTCTTGTTAATGATTTGCTTAACCACCTATGAGGGAAATCATTTAAAATAAAATAAAAGTGGAAAGCAATAAAGATTAAAAAAATCCTACAAAAAAAAATTCTACAAAACTATAATGCAGATGTGATGGCATGAATTCCCTCATTAGCATATGAAATGACTTCTTCAGATATAGTTCTACCTCTTTGAGAAGGTCAGATTTCCGAGAAGATGCTAGAGATCTACTTCAAGAATTTGCTTGGGGAGGAAAATTATCCAAATTTTATTTTTACTCTTAATCAAAATCTGGGCATCCATATGAAGCAGAAGGAAAGCAGGCCATGAAGTGGAGGGAGGATGACAGAAGTCACGAGAAGTTCTAAGTGCAGCAAATGTCACCCAGGAGGCATTCTGTAAGTATGTACCATGACAATGGAATCTGCACTGAGTACATGTTACCCAGCTTTAAGGATCACCCATGAACAAGTTACCTGCTTATCCAGAAAAATGAGCTGTGGTTGTACTGGAAGTTCTTTCCCCACTTCTCCATCTGAAGGCTGGACTAGGACTGAAAGAGCATAGGGCCGAATATATATCGAGTTCCCAGTTTTAAAGTTGCTTGTATTTCTGGCACATGTAAAACAAAATGGAATAAAGCCATAAGCTTACAAATATTACTGTAGTAGCTATTTGCCATAATCCATTATTAGCAGTGAAAATATCTGCCTTTGAATCTAGAAAATAATACACTTTTTAGTGAACATTACATTGTAACTGAATAATAATTGTATTTTTATTTAACACTAGAGGCCTGGTGCTCGAATTCAATGGGGGCCGATTGGGTTGGGTCGGTGGGGGTTGGTTGAACACCCCCTCCCCCAATAGGGGATTGCCAATCAGGAAAGGGGACAGCGGGGGTGGGGGTGGGGGCACAGGTGGTGTGCGTCATAGCGACCGGTTTTTCTGGTCATTCCATCCATCTGCAGTTCTGGTTGCTTGGCTTTTATATATATAAATTTTTGCTAAGCCATGGTAAAGAATGGACTGGGTGTTAGGGGGTGGGGGCAGAAGCACTAATTATGAACTTATCTTTTTATCACAGTTTAATGATATAAGCTCCCCAAAGACCCCAGTGAAGGAATTTAGCAAATTATAAGACTTAGACAGTGGAGATATGTTCAGTAGTATGCCAGTGAACCAGCTCTCCCCTCAAAGACCCTGATGCCTAGTGTTTTCCAGTTTCTATGGTATGAATACTTTCTCCATGGCTGATTCTGGTACCATGATGACATCACTGGGAGCTGAGAGGAGATGCCTGAGAGCAAAGCCCCAGCACAGATGTTAGACATGGAATAGCTCATTTAATTCCCACAAGAGCCCTTCCATACTTGTCATCTCCATACTGTGCTTGCACTAGTTTCAATAACCATGGAATTAACTGATTTTTCTTTTAACTTTAATGAATGAAGCCTTTGGGGAGAATAATACTCATAATTAATATATGCTGAGTACTGTGTACCAGGTACTATTCTAAGCTTTCCTTGTATAAACTCATCGCATCTTTAAAATGATACTATAAGGTGGGTACTCTTATTTATACATGAAGAAACTGAGGTCCAAAAGGACTAAAGCAGTGGTTCTCAACCTGTGGGTCACGACCCCTTTGGCGGTCGAATGACCCTTTCACAGGGGTCGCCTAAGACCATCCTGCATATCAGATATTTACATGACAATTCATAACAGTAGCAACATTACAGTTATGAAATAGCAACGAAAATAATTTTATGGTTGGGTCACAACATGAGGAACTGTATTTAAAGGGCCAGAAGGTTGAGAACCACTGGACTAAAGTAACCTGCCAAAGGTCTTACAAATAGTACATGCATGACCAAGGTCTAGAGCAAGTTACCAATGAGCTATATTGTTTCTCACCCCTTTCAGCACATTAATTGCTGATATGACTTAGCAATAAAATAGAATAAAATAAAACGGTTATATAATTCATGATACCTTAAAGCATGTGTTTCCAATAGCTTTGTTATTTTTGATGACCAAGATAGCTTTATTAAAAGAATATTATAGCCCTGGCCAGTGTGGCTCATTTGATTAAGTGTCATCCCATGCACCAAAAGGTCACCTATTTGATTACCAGTCAGGGCACATACCCAGGTTGCCTGCTCAATCCCCAGTAGAAAACATGCAGGAGGCAGCTGATTGATGCTTCTCTCTTATCGATGTTTCTCTTTCCCTCTCTCTTTCTCTCTCTTTCTCAAATTAATAAAAACATTTAAGAAAAGCATTATAGATTATATATCTACTAGAAGCCCAGTACATGGGATTCATGCACTTGTTGGGGCATGGCCTGCAGGGATAGGCCTGCTGTGGGAGCAGTGCTCAGCCCCAAGTGACTGTGGACCCACCCTCTGAGTGGCTGCTCCTGCTGTGGGAGCGCACTGACCACCGGGGGCAGCTCCTGTGTTGAGCGTCTGTCCCCTGTTGGTCAGTGTATGTCATAGTGACTGATCAACCGGTCATTCTGGTCTTTCTGCCCTTTGGTTGCTGGGCTTTTATTATATAGGATCAAGCCTATTATGTACTATACATCATAGGCATATAACAGATTTTTAGCAATTAAATGGAAATCTAAAAGATAAACATCATATATCACATATATTACCCTAATATAGAACATCCCATAGTGACTTATCCTCTATACAACTTAAGCCAAGTCTAACAAAAAAAAGATTTGATTTTTTTTTAAAGTAGCTTATTTTGCCATCAATTAAATGCTTGAATCAGATACTTTATTCCCAACCTTTTATTTTAATTTGTGTATGTATGCGAGGAGAAAAGAATAAAATATTTATTTGGCATGGAAGGTGTATGTCAGATAAAAGTGACAATCAACCCTAGAAAGAGGAAATACAGTGGATCATGAACTATGAAGTTTCCGTAGGAAGCAATTTCCCTCCCCCCGAGAATTCTGGGATATGGGGCAGAGTAGTCCTAAGAGCCCACTTTGGTCAGCTAAGGCTCTGACCTGTGCTACAGTCGCTCACTGGAAACGGAATATACAATAGCCCCATCACCATTTATTAGTTTGCTTAACCTGAGTGGGCAAGGCCCCCTTTTAATTTTTTTAAAGGGAATAATTGAAAACAGATTTTTTTTTAAAAAAAATCTATGCTATTACTTCTATTCTTCTATGGGTCTCAGATTATTGGAAAATTATAACATTGTTACCAGCTCCTATTTCTCCCCTAACCTAGTTCTTAAATGCTTTCTGGTGTGGGACAGAATTTAGGCCAGCAGCGTGGGCTAAAGAAACTGAAAGGCTCCATCAAAGATCCTGACACAAGAACACTGATGTCTGCAGACGAAGGGACGGGAACCAACTGCCTGAACACCCGCTGAAAGGCCTGCCCCTGACACACTTTAAAGTTTATTGTGAGCAAACATCTCTTATTAAATGTAAACAGCATCTCACTGGAGGTCAGAGACTTGCTGCTACAGCATATCCCAAGGTAATACCACTTTAAGCTCCACATAAACTCTTAAGCAGTTTCTATCCTAAAACCTGACCGTAGGTGGTACAGTTTTTTACGATATGTTATAATAGTGCAATAAATCTGTTAGCTTAAAATCGAATCTCCGTGGCCTTTTAGAGAAATCATCATTAAATGCAGGGTCCTGTTAATGATGCCATCGAAGTGAAATTGTTTAATCTGCTAAGGGGGTGAAAGGTCACCAAATGAATTTTTTATAATACATCAACTTGACACGCAATAGGGAAAACTGTAATAGATAAAAGCAAAGGAAAAGGGCACTGTCTTCTTCTGATAGGTCAATAGCAGCCAAGAGAGTCACTCATCCACTTTCCTTTCACGATGGGGCTCCTTTTGCATTTAATATGGACACCCAATTAATACCTCAGCACCACAGACAACCTCATTTTAGGTGACTTATAGCAATTTCTCCCCCTTCCCTGAAATGAAAGTGATCACAATACATCATAGCATTGTGCGAATTAACGTTAATTGATTCAAGTTACCAAGCAATGATGGGCCACTTATATAATCTAGGCGTTATTGGGTGCTAGAAGGGATGGAGGGAAGATTAGATTCCAGTGTCCGTTGCTGTGACGACGGGAGTCACCTGACACCTTGTTAGACAGTTGTAAGGTTCTATTGCTGGCCCCAGTGGGGTCGTCAGTAAACTGGAGTGATGTCCAAACATCATTATACGCTGCTCCGATATTAAAGCAAAGGGATTAGCAACTTATTGCAAGCAACCTGGATTTGTCATTGTGCTGTCCTTATCCAATTTCCAACCACTAATGTGACTGTAGCCTGCGGGCAGAAAGACCTACAGCCAAACTTTAAAAAATGGGGGAGGAAAGTTCCCTCCAATCCTCCCAGTTCTAACCACTAGTTAACAGCTTCCAACACCCAGTCAAGTATGTGAAAGAATCCCCCCACCCCTTTCAAGGCTCAGTGTAAACTAAAAGAAAGATAAAGAGAATTCAGAAATTTCCCAGTTCAGAAATCACCACTATGCATCTCAACCCTTGCTTTTCAATTTGCCAGATCCAAACTGCGTACCCTCTAAAGGGAGTGGGGGGTTATTTATATTTGCATGACAAATTCAGTAAATAAATAAATCCTATTGGTGAAAGCTGGCTCTGGGCAAGACCTAAGGTGCAGGCATGGGGGCGGGGGGAGGCGGTTGAGGGGTTAGAGATACTTCCTCACTACCTTTGCCTCTTCAACATTACTAAATCAGGTTCCTATAAAAGAGCCCCATGTTTTAATGAAGTGTGTCAGGGTGTCCTGAGCATTTCCATCATTTTTTAAAATTATGCCACTAAAACCCCCACACAATTTAAAATCTATGAATTGTTTATTTATGGAATTCTTTATTAAATATTTTTGGACCACAATTGACTACGGTTAACTGAAACCTCAGAAAGCAAAACCATGAATAAGAGGGGACTGCTGTATTTTATAATCCTTATGTTCCCTATCAAACCTAGCCAGATGCCCTTAGCTGCTGTGAACTTCTGAGAGAGAAGAAATGTTTTATGACCCCAGTGTTTCCTTCCTGCACGATAGCATAGCGGTTCCAGACCTGGCACATTGCAAGCACCCAATACATATTACTATACTAACCCTAGGGCAAATCAGTATCCACCATGCCCTACTTCTGCCCTTAGGTCATTAAACGCCTCTGGAAAGCCACTACCTATCTTGGCCTGGCTAACTTCAAGTTTTGGCACACTCCTCAGGTGGTGTGCTTACTGCTATGTTCTAACACCTATTATTAAATTCTTGAGGGTCTCTGGAATTATTCAATTCAAATCAAGATTTGAGATTGAGTAACTCTAGGTGGAGGTTGCAGTGTGCCAGGGTATGTACGGACACAGAGTAAACACAGCATGTCTTCCCACAAGGTCAAATCAGAGGTCAAAACCTAAGTACTTTAATTAGTACATTATTTAAAATAATTTTTTAATAATAAATACAGCATAAATATCTGGAATAATGGAAACTCTGAACACATTTTTAAGATAATACACAAAAAAATTAAAATTTTCAACACTGGGGTGCTGTAGCAATCAAATTCGGACAAGGAAAACAAATCACTTAAGATTTTTCTGATGAATGAGACTTAATACAAGATATTGGTTGCACAAGAGTATTAGAATGACAAAGAAGCCAAGCAGGTTACATTTCCATATTTGCAGTTAGTACTTAATGATCATTTATTGACATGGCACTGTGCTTCAGTACTCTTGGGGATTTAATAGTAAGTTGAAGCCCTGAATACCTAATAAATATGATAAAGATAAAAATGTACTCAAGCCAATTTTACAAAAAACTAAATTAATGGTTAAGCAATAATATTGAATCAGTGATATCTTTGTAATAGACATACAATAATGAGATTTCATACAACATTCTTATTAAATAGTTACATAAATGTGATTTTTTGCCTACCCATTAATTTTAAAATCTCTAAATTTTCATATGAGCCACATAATAGCAGTTCAATTAATGTTTGTGTAATATAAAACATTAAACTTTCGTATTTCTTTATTATATTTACCTACAACTTCACCATCTGTACAAATAAATATAAATTACTTGATTTTAAGGTAGTGAGGTTGGATTTTGGAATTAGAAGTACATGTGTATGTGGATGGGAAACTGCTGGATACAGATACGTTAACAGCAGCAATGGATCACAATTAACATCCCATTTATAAGGAAAGTAGCAGGAAAAAATATGCAGAAGTAGAATCAAACGTTTAGAAGTAGAATCAAACATTTAGTATAAGAACAATGGTCCCTAAGGGTATCACTGCAGAAACAGGGCTATAGAATAAATGATAGCTTTGATAATGGCCATGAACCCTCAATAAAAATGTGAATAATATACATTATTTTCCATTTAATAAGGCTGGATAATATGGTAGTATTTTTTAAGTTTAAGAGATTAAAGCTTTTAAAAAATATAGTGATAAAAGGGCAATTTTTAATTAAATGGAAATTTTGCTTATGCAGAGCATCTCATTTTCCCACAAAGCCACATATATGAAATACCATTATGACAATTTTGCCATCCACTTAACTAAACAAAGTGGTGAACAGAAGAAATGGTGCAGAAACATTCTTTGACAATGAAGCCATGGTTTTGCCATGAAGAAGGAAAGAGACAAACTGGCCAGTATAGCAATCTCTTCCTGGATGAGAATTCTGCCCGTCTTGGGAAGAATATCCTCCCTTACTGAGAGAAAGATTTTGCTTTTGCAAACTCCAAATAGCTATTTCCTACAAAGCAGGCGCCCAGGGGGCCTAGAGAAGATGCTAAACGAGAATGAGTGCCAATAGACTCGTCTCACCGATGGTCTCTCCTAGTTTTCTTCTCTGTCTCAAGTCAGCTTCATAGCGTGCTCCTTACACAGAACAAGGGAACTAAAAAGGCTGTTCACATGATAGGTATGAAAACGTACGGATACATACTCCCAGAGTGTCATGCTCATCCTCAGTAAGTCTGGTTTCAGGGCCCAAGGTTTGTGGCAATGTCACAGAGAAGGAGCTTTGTGTGAGCGGGCATACTCGTTTTCTATTGCTGCATAACAAATCACACCAATGGGGTGCCCTAACATAACACAAATGTGCTATCTCTAGGTTGTGGGTTAAGAGCCCAGACAGGCTTGATTAAATTCAATGCTTGGGTGGAGGCTTTGGGGATGAATCCACTTCTGAATGCATTCAGATTGCTGGAGAGTTTATTTCCTTGTAATTATAGCATTGAGGTCCCTATTTCCTTGCTGGCTATTAGCCAATGTCTGCTCCGTATTCATGGAGCCCGCCTATTTTTTTCTCACGTGTTCCCTTCCATCTTAAAAGTAGTGATCCTTCAAGTCCTCTCACACGGTGACTGTCTGTGCCTCCTTCTTTGCCACAGCAGGAGAAAGCTCTCCGCCTTTAAGGGCTCCACCCACATATCCTGGATATTCTCTGCACCTTAAGGTAAACTGTTCTCTGTAACACAGTGTGTTCACAGAACTGCAATCTGATCCTATTCATAGGTTCCTGGGATTAACAAATCAACGGGAGGTCACTTTAGAAATTCTGTCAACCACTAATAGCTTTGACACTTCATTAGTTAAACTTCCACTAAAAAATAAGTATATTTCATTTTACAATATGACAAAGAAATTTTTTTTAATGAAGCAGTAGAAGGGGGGAGAAGAAGAGAAAGTAGGTAAAAAAATTTGAGAGCAAAAATCAAGTTGCTACCAAAAGAAAGAGAAGCAATATAAAATGTATACTTCCAGAATTTCAGATAAAAGACAAAATATAGAACTAAGACCCCCATGGGGAAAACCTAGTTTAAAACAGGCAGATTGAACATAGGTATATCTCTGTTCCCTCTACTTCACTGAAATTACTTAAATTAATAAAAATGAATAAAAATAGTGTGAGTCAAAAAGGATAAAGGAGCCAAGAGAAAACTGAGCAACTTACAACAGAGGCCAACAAAGTTTTGAAAGATGGGAAACAGGTTCATGGAACTGACCAAGCCAAGCGAGGATGCTTAAATTCAGATGCCTCTAGAGCAGCGGTTCTCAACCTGTGGGTCGCCAACCTGTGGGCCGCGACCCCTTTGGGGGTCGAATGACCCTTTTACAGGGGTCGCCTAAGACCATGGGAAAACACATATAAAATTACATATTGTTTTTGTGATTAATCACTATGCTTTAATTATGTTCAATTTGTAACAATGAAAATACATCCTGCATATCAGATATTTACATTACGAATCATAACAGCAGCAAAATTACAGTTATGAAGTAGCAACGAAAATAACTTTATGGTTGGGGGTCACCACAACATGAGGAGCTGTATTAAAGGGTCGCGGCATTAGGAAGGTTGAGAACCACTGCTCCAGAGGATAAACACCAGGGGAGCCCAATTCTTCGCTGTGCATTAGTTGAATTAAAAAGCAGATAGCATCCCATTTCTCCCCACAAAGCAGACGTTGGTAGCTTTTGAAAGCAGGAAATAGTCCTCCTGAAAGGTAGATATTTGGTATGGCCTCAATCTGTGGACATGCATCAATTCCATGAACAATAGTGCGTGGTGCTTTTTCACTGAGAGCCCTGTGTCCCTAGACTAATTTCTGCTGTATCAGGGTCAATTCATTAGGTTGTTAATGTATGATCAAAGTTGAAAGAACAGGACCGGCCGGCCGTGGGACCTACGCAAGGCTTCAGGGTTGTTTACCAGACTGTGCAATTCTTAGGAACATGGGAATCCTTGCTAATTCTCACTCAATCCCTTAGGATGAAGCAGTTCTCATTCTGCAGATATTTATTCAGGTATTCTTAAGAAGCAGCCTGTCCTTATCTTCATGTTATTTGCTTTTTAGCCTTATGTCTAAATTTTAAGAAAATTTTTCTTAAAATACTAGAGGAATAGAGAGAAATGGGGGATATAATACATCCCTACAGAAAACTGATGCAATAATATACATAGTTTCTTATTAAATCAGAAATATCTGAGTCAAAGTGAAAACACACTGGCTACAACAGATTGTGGGCAATAAAGGCAATCTTTTTCTGAAGCTATCTCACATCCTTATGATAAAATGATGTCCACACATACTAGTATGTGCATGTACCTAAACTTGTTCTCAGTCTGCTCTCTTTGCTGGGTTTCCTCTGTTATACTTCCACTGCTTCTACTCTTTGGCATTTCCCTCCTTCTAGTAAAACACTAAATATTCACTGAGACTTTTTAAAATATACAATATAAAAATCACTCATGGTTAAATGTCAACCTATTAGAAAAGCTCAGTGCTGTAAAATCTAAATAAAATTTCGCAATGGACTAGCTCTTTTTCTCTCTAGTCACTCATACATCTAATACACTAGAAGAACCAAGAGGGATCTAAATGAAATTGGGCTAAAGGAAAGAAACCATATTTAAACATAAGCTAGCATGCATTAGCATAATTTTTTCAGATTCCTGATTCTTATATTATCATGCATAATATCATAATAACATTAATAACATATTGAAGGGTTAGTGGTTGGTAAAACTTTTTAAGATTTAATAGATTTTGTACAATCATGCAACCAGGAGCATGCTTTAATTCTAAGCCAACAGTTCCCCAGCTCTTCAAATCAATCAGAATTCAGAAAAAATGCTTGAGTTTTCTTTTTATATATTCCATACATATAAATGTACTGTAGGAAAGAGGACACCTATCTCCATTGTAAAGACATAACATATAACACAAAAACACAAGCTAAGCTTTCATATAAATATGTTGCTCTGTGTATAAAAAGGCAATCAATGTATTAGTTGAATACGCCTCAGATGTAAAGATACTACTTTTTGCCTTTTACTTTAGAATAACTTGCCCATTCATTGGAGTGATTGTACAGGAGTAATTAATACCCATTACATACTAATTGCTTATTCATTAGCACTACCACACATAAGATGCAAAAGCAGTAACAGCAGCATAATCTATAAGAATATGAGTGCTCTCATATGTCGCTGAGTAATATAGCTCAGAATCTGAATAAGTTTCCTATTTCAGGGACCCAACATCACCTCAACTTGTACATGGGTTTGAGCTTGTATTTCCAGTGGCAGGACAAGTTTATAGGGACTACCCATGTTGCTCAAGGTTTGCCCTCTATAGCCAAGCAGCAAGCCTTTGTGAGGTGGCTAGTTTTATGTATCTTTTCTAAGCATTATGCCAAGTTCATATTGTCTCTCAGGCTGGTTCTTTTGTATCTGCTAAAAATTGGGGCTTGGGACTCCAACAGTCTTGACCTCATGGCAGATTCCTTAGATAACTTGGACTTCATTCCTTTGCTAACGTAGTCTATAAAATTGAGAGTAATGTACCCTGCCTTTTCTTAATAAGTGCTTCACAGACTTCAGTTACTAAGATCAGGGAAACATTCTGGTAAATTTACTTCTGAAATGTGTATTGAATGGAAATCTAGTGGAGAACTTCAAAATACAAGCTTACAGGGTCAGAATAACGCAGAACAAAGGATATTACAGATCCTACACAGGCCTGTGCCAAGAACATCTTTGGCATCATTGATGCTCCTGCCTCCCACAATTTGACAAAGGTGTCCTTTCAGAACTTTATCATCCTAGATTAAAGAAAGCCCAATCAGGGTCATAGCTTCAGCCTAGTAAACTCCTGATCATCACTCCAACATTTTCCAAAGTATAAGTCTTTCCTCAGTACCTACAGGCAAAATTATTATCATCTTCCTCCCTCAGTACTGAAGTTTTAGCTCATAACTCTATGGCATGGTAATAGGTCCTATTTTTGTTCATATCTGTTTCACCTTAGCCACCCCAGAATCTAGCCTACTGCTTAAATTCATTACACTAATAAATAATTCAATGAAGTGAAAACAAGTGGCTTTAGAAAAAACTCTTCCTACATGCTTTTTACTTTAAAGTACCAAAATATAATGTCTTTGACTAGCTAGGGATTAAAATAATCATAAATATATAGATAGTTTTAATAAAGAATTTTTAAATTGAGAATTTAAGTCTACAAATGGCTCCTTAAGTTTTTATTCTTACCTAAAGAAACAGAAAGGTTACATAATTCAGTATAAATAGATTGACATGTACAATATGCACTCAAGAAATCGGCCCCAATTTGAGTTACTATAATTAGTACTTACCCATAGCCAATGACTCCCTCTGAGTGAGTCACCAGTAAGGCTCCAATAGTCATATTCAGTATACTCTCTAGTACTCCAGTCTGTTGAGCGGTGATAACCTGGTGAGCCAAATTCTGTAATTTGTCGCTTGATAAGGATGGAATCCATCCAGGGCTCCTTACTGTTGGCAGATCACCAATTTCAATGACCATCACTTTTGACATAGTTTCCATGGTGGTTGGTGGGGGAACCCTGTATGAGTTCATTTCCGTCATGAGAGGTCTACGTTGACCAGCTCTATAATAACTGGCACAAGGTACAGTTGGGCAATTGCGCTTTCTTTTTGCTCCACGGTCAGCAATGGCCTTTAAGGTTGCTTCATTGCCAGGCATATCATAAATAAATCTAATTTGGTTTTGGCTAATCTGTAAGAATTCAGTTAGTCTTTCAAGGGTCACCATTTCCCAGCCTTTTTCTAGGACTGAAAACAGCACAGTGAAGGCCAAATGAATGGAAACACCTGAGCGTATTTCAACCAGCTCCTCTCCTTGTAGAACAACGTACAAGAGGTTATCCATGATGCTGAAATAGTTGGAACCAACAGACCCATCCAGCAATGAGGAAGTTGATTGAACCAGAATAGGTGGGATGAAACTTTCCCCTAAGAAAACACGGGGGCTCTGGAGTTCATGGTAGAATACAGCCAACAGAAGTTTGGAGGTACTTTTGTTCCCCAATAGAAAAAAACGCAAAACGTGAGGAGTCTGATCCACAAAGCAGACCTTGGTGATTTCCCTGGTGGGTATAATGGAATAGAAAGTGGATACAGACCCTGAAGTAGAGCAGGAAGTATTGTCATTTACACTACTGAAGGTGTCAACAAAACCACTAGTCACAGAAACAACAGGATATAACTTCCTCACTGCCCAAGTGGCATTAACAATGTCAAGAATTAAGATCACTTGGTCAGTCTCTTTGCAGATGTAGCCTTGTATCAGGGATCGGTATGTGCATTTCTGTTCTTCTCTAAATGTACCTATAAAATAAAGAAAAATACACAGGTGTCATGTGAACCACCATTGCTCAAAGGTGATTTTCAATCCATCACGTTCATCATCATCTGTAACCACATGAAACATTTTTTGAACACTTCGGTGTGCTAGATACCGAGACTGCAAAGAAATCTTGGGCAAAATATTAAAGACACATACATTAAATAACAGCTATTTAATGGAATATAAATGTATATGTTATATAATAAATGTAACTTAAAGTTAATAATGGCTGTAATTTCTAAGTATAAAAACAGTGACTACATAAAATAATTAAGAAAAAGGGAATGATAACTAAGGCCTCCATAGTGAACAACAGCAACAATAAAACAAACAGGAGAGAATAGGGTAATACTTGAGTCAATGGGTAAAGAAGTAAATTAAGGGAACTGTAACAGAAAATGTATGGCAATATATTAAAAATGAAGAGGTATATTCTGACCAGATTGTGAAAGAGTTTGGATATCAAACCATATAATTTTCTCATACTTTCTTTTTCTGTATATGAACAGTAAAGAAATACCAGAAGAGGGGAAAAAGTAATAATTTGGGGAGAGTTGGGGGTAACCAGGGCTAACAAAAATATTTAAAGAAACAGCATTATCCATTATCCCACCATTTCTAATCATCCTGTCTATGAGCCTAGAGTAGTTCTTGTTCTGAATCCACAGAGATAAATCTTCCAGCAAAGAATTCCTTTGATTTAAAATCGATATTCACAAAATTGTCTTGTATTTTTTCTAGATTTTTGTACTTGCCTTATTGCAGGTTCATCAAAGTTGCCTAAGAACTGCAAGCAACAAATAAAAACTCAAATTATTACTAATGAAGGATTTACTAAATATGAGCATGATCTCTCCTCCTATATCCTTCTTTCCACATGATATGATTAGAAATTTGTGCCAAAGCTGCCTATATATCAACTAGAGGCCCGGTGCACAAAAATTTGTGCACTCGGTGGGGAGAGGGGGTCCCTCAGCCAGGCCTGTGCCCTCTCGCAGTCTGGGACCCCTCAGGAGATAACGACCTGCTGGCTTAGGCCTGCTCCCGGGTGGCAGAGGGCAGGCCCAATCCCTAGGTGCAGCCCCTGGTCAGACTCAGAGCAGGACCAATTGGGGAGTTGGGGCGCCGTCCCCTGTCATGCACAGAGCAGGGCGGATCGGGAGGTTGCGATGCCACCCCTAGTCACGCTCAGGGTACGGCCAATTGGGGGGTTGGGGCACCGCCCCTGTCACACTCAAGGCAGGGTCGATAGGGAAGTTGCGGCACCACCCCCGTCACGCACAGAGCATGGCGGATCAGGGGGTTGGTGCGCTGGCCCCTGTCACACACAGAGCAGGGCCCAACAGGGGGGTTGGGGCTCTGTACCCTGTCACACACAGAGCAGGATCAATCAGGGGGTTGAGGAGCTCCCCCTGTCACGCACAGAGTAGGGCCAATAGGGGAGTTGGGGCACCGCCCCCTGTCACACACAGAGCAGAGCGGATCAGGGGGTTGGGGCGCTGCCCCCTGTCATGCACAGAGCAGGGCCCATCAGGGGGTTTGGGGCTCCGTACCCTGTCACACACAGAGTAGGGCCGATCAGGGGGTTGAGGAGCTCCCCACTGTCACTCACAGAGCAGGGCCCATCAAGGGGGTTGGGGCACCGCCCCCTGTCACACACAGAGCAGGGCGGTTCAGGGGGTTGGGGCACTGCCATTGTCACACTCAGGGCAGGTCCGATGGGGAGGTTATGGCTCTACCCTGTCACACACAAAGCAGGGCCCATGGGGGGGGAGGGGTTGGGGCGCCACCCTCTATCACCTACAGAGAAGGGCCGATCAGGGGTTTGGGGCGCTGCACCCTGTCACACACAGCGCAGGACCGATCAGGGGGTTAGGGCGCTGCACCCTGTCACACAGAGAGCCGCAGGGCGATCAGGGGGTTTGGGTGCTGCCCCCTGTCACGCTGATCCCGGTGCCGGGAGGCCTCGCGGCTCCACTGATCCCGGTGCTGGGAGGCATATTACCTTTTACTATATAGAATAGAGGCCTGGTGCATGGGTGGGGGCTGGCTGGTTTGCCCTGAAGGGTGTCCTGGATCAGGGTGGGAGTCCCCACTGGGGTGCCTGGCCAGTCTGGGTGAGGGGCTGAGGGCCGTTTTCAGGCTGACGGGTGACTGAAGCTCCCAACCACTCCTTTTTTTCTTTTTCTTTTTTTTTTTTTATTCTGGGCCAGCTTTAGGTCTGAGGCCTCTGCTGCTGAAAGCCTTTGTTTACCGTCTGTATTTGATACAATGTTGCGATCCGGCTGGCTGAAGCCCAGCTGAGTAAAGCAGGTTTCTGGGGTTTTGTTTAGCTTCTATATTTGCAACATAGTTGCTTAGAGTTGCAGCTGAGAGGCCAGCAAGTCAGGCGGGGAACGTTCGAAGTCCTCTGTCATTGAAGCAAGCAAGCCTCCCTGTTCGCATCAGCTGCCTGGCTGCCGGCGGCCATCTTGGCTGGCAGTTAATTTGCATATCTCCCTGATTAGCCAATGGGAAGGGTAGCAGTTGTACGCCAATTACCATGTTTCTCTTTTATTAGATAGGATACATTTAATTACCAAAATGTGGCTGTAAAAGTAGGGCATGTGGTTTACTTGTGCCTCACACTAATAGCAACAGTAGTCAAAATTATAAGGGAAATTGTGAAATACCTTAAACTAAATGATAATAAAATTTTAACATATCAAAATGTGTGGGATGCAGTGAACCAGTACTTTGAAGGAAATTTATAACGTTAAATTCTTATATGGCAAAAGAGTTGTCTAAAAATAATTTCTTATTCCATTACCCTAAATGCTTTTTTAAAAGAACAAAGCAAACCAGACATAAATAATAATAAAGTAAATAATAAATATAAAAGCAGAAATCAATGAAATAGAAAAGAAGCAAACAAAATCAGAGAATGTAAGCAAAGCTAAAACTTGTTCCTTAGAAAATATTCCCAAACTGAATAACCCTTCATTAGATTGCTCAAGACAAAAATAAAGAGAACAGAAAACACCATTCCAAGAATTAAAGAAAGATTAATATTACAGACGCTGTGGATGAAGGTTAAGACACCATTACAAACTTTCTGCCAACAAATTCAACAATTTAGATGAAGTACACAACTTTCTTGAAAACTGACATAAAATACAAAATTTGAATTGTTCTGTCTCTTAAAGAAATCAAATGCACTAAATTGAAATATAAATTATTATTAATTAAGCACATAAACATGATAAAATCTAGGGAAAAGTAATATTAATCAATTACCCAACACACCTCTGTATTACTTTTTTCCTATAGTTTTGTTACACACTTTTGTGGATCTCCTATATCTGACAACAATGTTGTAATATTTTCTATAGGGATAACAGAAAGATAATTCAGTTGTTTCTTTAATCTGGATGATTGACATTGTTGTTGTTGTTTTTATCACAATAGTTTAGAAGAGTTCCTTTCAGCTTCACAACTCATAACTGATAATATATAAATGTTTAAAATTGTTGTCAAATATGGAAAATTTCCTAGAAAGGTTTTCTCATGTGTGAGCTATAATATTTGAATAAATTTTCAGAGTAATTTTTATGACACTGTCACTTAAAAAATACTTCTCTTTCACCTCTCATGTTCTTCTCAGTCCTTAGGATTCATTCACATCACAGTGTGACCTAGGGCCTTGTTCCTGTGTGTCATAGCATCGTAAGTTGACATGGGTGGCTAGTAAGAACTTTACATAGATGTGATTGTGAACCACAAAAACCACATCCTATTAAACTTGCATCAAATGAATATCCAACTCAACTTCCCTTAGCTCAATTCTAAAAGTGCTTGTGGCTATTCCATTGCCACCCAACCTCCTAGTACTATGATGGAGAATTTAGAGTGGAAAGTATTATTTCAAATTTTAGTTAAAAATATTCAATTTTAAAAATTTTACAAAAACATAGGGCTATATAGTCATATGGCTAGGATTCCTTTTGGAGTCTTAGAAGTGGCCCATGTAAGTGAGGACCCTGAAACCTAAACTTGATCAGCGTCATGGGACTTCCCCGAAACCTCAGTCAGCCGTGCTGTGGAGAGCAAATGCACTCATGCCTTGGGTATGTCTAATGAGATGGCATGGACAAACAGGATGGCTGGGTTCACTGAAGCTTGGGTTTCTGCCAAGAAAGGACAGAGAGTCACAGGTATTAAAGATATTTGCAAATGTCTATATATATAAAAAGCCAGTGACCAGAATGCAGTAACAACCTGAATGACTGGTCATTATGATGCCCACTGCAGCCAGCAAACCAGCCTGATGGGGGTGGGGCCAGCAGGCCAACCTCCTATGGCCCCTCCCCCAGTCAGCCCCGCCCCTGATTGGCCTTTCCCACCCCTATTGAGGGCGAGGCAGCCAGCCAACCCCACCATGACCCTTCCTCCTGGCCGGCCCGCCCCTGATTGTTCTGCAGCCCCTCCTCCCAGCCAGCCCTGCCCCTGATTTCCCCCTACCCTAATAGGGGGCGGTGCCAATGGCCAACCTCCTGCAGTCCCTCCCCCCAGCTGGCCAACCTCCTGCAGCCCCTCCCCCCAGACAGCCCCACCCCGATGGGCCCCACCACCCTGATCTGTCCGTGGCCCCTTCCCCCAGCCAGCTTTGTCCCCGATCGCACCCCCACACACACATACACCAATTGGGGGTGGGGATGGCTTGCCAACCCCCATGGCCCCTCCCCCAGCCGCTGATCCCCGATCAACCCCCCCCCCCACCCCAATCAGAGGTGGGGCCTGCCAGCCAATTGCCCACGGCTACTCCCCCCAGCCAGCCTGGCCCTGATCTGGCCCAATGATGGCCAGCCAGCTGGCCAACCTCACACCGTCTCCTCCTCCTGACAGGCCTGGCCCCGATCTGCCCCAACTGGGGCCAGGCCGGCCGGACCCTACCCATGCACAAATTCGTGCACTGGGCCTCTAGTCTAATTATAATGAAGTACAGCACACCTCAGTTGCAGAAGGAAGGGAATGAAATGAGGGTACTAATCTATGTCAAACAAAGGCACATGGCAGTGGGTTTAATGTCACAAGGAAAGGGCTCTTGAACAAGTGAGCTGGAAAGACACTTCAGTTCATGATTTTGAAAGTTAATGGTGAGGACAATGTCAATGTTATTACTGTGTCAATAAGTAGTAAGGTAGAAAAAAAGCATACTTAAAAAAATAACACCACCAACTAACATTTAGGTATTTAGATGTCAGATATTTTCCTAGAGAAGCCTTGAAGATGAGTTGAAGAGTAAGAGTCTGAACATGCACACAGACAATGACTAGATCACACATAAAAATACAATTCTGACCCACAATCTGCCGTGAAAGTCCAAGAAGCCAGCCCATCATCAGGAGCAACCAGTCCAGGATGACCAAACAATAGCCCCAGAAATACTCAGCAGAACATAACCAGTACTTAGGTAATAACTGTCAGTTTCCCTAGTTCTTCTCTCCCTCCCTCCTTCCCTCCCTCCCTTCTTTTTTTTCTTCCTTCTTTCCCTCTCCTTTCTTCTATCCCCAATACTCTTTACCTAAAACTTCTTAATGGCAGGTTTAATTATCTTTAGTTCAGAGGTAGAAAAATTGACTTGCCCTGACTGGTTCACTCAGTTGGTTGGAGTGTCGTCCCATTCATCCAAAGGTTGTGGGTTCAATTTCCAGTAAGGGCACATATACAGATTGCCGGTTTGATCCCTGGTTGGGGCACATATGGGAAGAAACCGATTGATGTTTCTCTCTCACATTCATCTCTCTCTCTCTCTCTCTCTCTCTCTCTCTCTCTCTCAATCCTTCCCCTCTCTCTAAAATCAATAATAATAGTAATAATAATAATAATAATAAAGTATCCTCAAGTGAGGATAAAAAAAGAAAAATTGACTTACAGCAATTTTGACTCACATAATTACTTAGTAATGGTAACAAGGAAGAGATGGAAGAGAAAAGCATACTTTCAAAATTCTATGCCTCTGGCAAAATAAAATGCAATCTGAATAACTTCATTTTGGGGTTATATTTAGATGTAGGGTCAGCTGTGGTGATTAATACTGTGAGAAAGATGTCATAATAATCAGGATTTCTCTCTACCCCAATCCATTAAAAGGAACTCACAGAAAGATTTTTAGTTATTTGGCTAATCACAATTTTGATGGGATTCCATTGGCTTTTTTATATTACCATTTGGCCTTTTTAATACTTTAGCATACTATCCCAGAAGTATAAATGGACAGCCACAAATTTAACAAAGGTGATAGCCTAAAGATTATCAGCAACTGACATTAATCATTTAATTTTATAGACAAACTTGGAATCTTGTGTTCACTTATAAGAAATTAGGTTTTGTTTCTCCAGAATTTTACCGATGACTGAGAGATAGGAAGGTTTATCAGTATCTTACCATCCACTTTCCTATTTGTCTTCAGAGTTAATCAATTCTAGTATGTAAATTTTAATGTGAAGCAAAAATAAAGCACACCATGTGAGCAATACTTTGGGGTTCCAGAGTTGCTAATTGGGTATAGTTATTAACTGGGGGAGATAATACACATTAACTAGGAAGAGAAGGCTGTGCACACAGCCAAACAGGTGTCATAGGTCACTCTCCCAGTCACAGCAGGCAGGGGCCACAGTGACAGTCCACTCTCCCTTCTAAATAGTCTATCTTTTCTTCCTCTAGATTTCTTTCCTTCCTGCTTTTCTCAGTTGGGGAAGGTTTTATTTTGAGTAATGATTATCTTTCTCACTTGTTTTTGCCTTTTCTTTTCCCACTTCTCCAAATGGCTTTATCTGCCAGTCACAATTTTTGTGGTCTGCAATTCTGATCACTTTTAAATGAAACCCATGCTGGCTTTGGTAATCATAATGTCATTTACAATTTACCACTAAACACGTTTATTCAGTTAGTAGCACACTGGAGAAAGAGAACTCCATATGAACTCACCGTGAAAAGCCTAATCTGATTATTTCCTCATGAAAATCCAGGCAGGGGTGCTTGTAAGAGGGGCTGAGAGAAGAAGGGGGGGGGGGCGAGGAGGAAGAAAGCAAAGTCTGACCACAGCTGACTTTCATAATCAATGTGAATAGATAAGTGACACAGCCTCTCAGGGGCAGCCGCCCAGTCACCTCAGGGCATTCCTCTCAAAAAAGGCAAGAGTGGACAGGACTTAATAAATGCTGGGAGACCAGCAAGTATTGGCTTGGCATATGCTATCGCATTCAAGATGGACAAGAACAGTGATAAAGTCCAGAAGCTGTTCTCTAAGTGGGGGAAATTAGATTAAGCAGGTTGTATTTGTGAGTCTATGTGTGCACATGGCACTTGCTGTGTGTATACTTTAACATCCTAAAATAGCCTACACATACAATATACTCGGCCTGTCTTTCCCTGGATTGGAAACCATGGACCTAAACACCAAGAAAGAGGCATGTTAGGAATGTCTGATGGAGGAGGAGAAAGAGGAGACGGTGCATACGTGTATGAGTGTGTACACATGTACACTCAGGTTGCTTCCAGGGTTCTAACACATATTAACTTCGTGTCAATATTTGTCCTTCCTGTCGTGAAATGAGGATTTTCCACCTCATTTCACGTTTGAAAAGAAAATATGCCAAAGGGGTAGTCTTTGCTAGAAAAAAAAATTAAAAGAAAAGAAAATAGAAACAACTTCCATCCTTTATTTAGAAAAATGGATCACAAGGAAAGGAAAAAAAAGTATTTTTAAAATTAATGTTTTGACTCAAAGGCACATAGAATCCTTCCATCTTCCCCTTTTCAACAAAAGGGAAAAACTTATATGTTTAAAATTGAATGAAACACATCAACATTAATGATTTTTTCCTCAAGGTTAATACCACCATTTCCTGCAATACATTTTTTTAGCCATTTTGTGATGATTTCACAATTCATGGTATAGTAAAGTATAGAAGATTTTGACAAAAACAAAATATATAATCATTCTCTTATTTTCAAGAAATGAAAAGAAATCATCTACAATTCTTTTCTGTCAAACAACATTTATACCTCGTTATTTGTAATTTAACAAATATAAATGGTCACAGATCTGAAGACAGGTTGAATTTATCCTCATTCATATATGTTGTCATAGATCCTCAGAGTTTGAGGAGTAGAACTCCAAAATCTCAAAGCTATGCTCCTAAAATACATAAAGGGAATAACTGAAATTTGGGGAAAAAGTTGAAGAAAATATATTTTGGTCATATTAAAAATAATAGAGAAAAAACAGTCTACTTTTTTTAGAATGGGGGATTCTAGCTAAAGTTATGTTTTTTAACTTCAAAAATAAGGGCCATGCCTTATGTGTGTAAGGTGAAGGTAAATTGAGAGTGATGTTCTGTTGCACAGTAGATTCAGTAGAGATGACAGAAAATGCCACCTTGTTAATTTGGAGTCTAGAATTATAGGTCTTTAAAGTCTATTGAATGACTATAATATGGTAGTTGTAGTCACTGTAAGAGGGATGAGGTACATATATTTGAACATATACCTACTAGTATACACACATATAGTGGTATTATGGAAAATGTAATTTGACAAACTTCCAGTTCATTTAGTTGAAAAAGAACAGCATGGGTTAAAAGTTTTGGTCCTGGAGCTTCAAGATGAAGGCATTTCCAGGTTGGCTTTCCTAACTTGCTAGACAGAGGCACTGAGGAGAATGGTCTCTTACCGAGGAAGACAGCGCTCAAAAAGCTGGTGACTGATGTGGTGAAGTAGCTCCCAACTCTCGGGAGATAAGAGAGGGTAGAGAAGAAATCGCCAAGTGTGAAGATCGCTCAAAAGGACTGAGGATGCCTCACGGGACCCGGAACACACACAGCTGCAGGCCTAACGGGCTGGTGGGCTTCAGGAGCAACAGGTTAGAGAACCTGCCCCAACCTTAGGAACAGCCTCACCAAGGTTCTTGTACTTGGGTCTGGTTTCCAAGAGACAGTATATCTCGCAAAGATAATAATAGAATACATTTGCCGACTGATCTGAGAAAAATGAAAAACCACATAAGACCACCCACTACATGAGACAAGGATGTCTGTAAGGACGTAAGTTCTCTGGGTGAGTATTTTTAAATACTTTTCCCTTTTACATAAAAGTGTTACTTTGAGGGGGCAAAATGATCAGGAGATGAAAATAAGTGATAAAATGGCGAAGAGGATTGGTGGGGAGTAGGGTCAGATTTGGAACAAAAAGACCCTTCTTCTGAATCAACCATTTTTCCATTTTTTAATTAAAAAAACTTACTGTTATTGGTGAGAATCCATTCATCTATAAAAGTCCACCAGTAAAAGTTCCAGAAGATCATTTTGTATTCTTTTACTATATTTTCTTGAAATAAGTGGCTTAGAAAGTGTTTTTATATTATTGCCATTTTGTTGTATTATGATGTGACCGGCAAACATCAGTGGGCATGGTCTCAATTATGTTTTATTCTGTGAATACAACCTTGAAAACAGCCAAAGCAAATGCAAGCGCAGGAAGTATAGCTTAGGGGGCGAGAGATCAAGTTTTTGAGTCACAGAAACTTGCATTGCATCCTGGCTCTGCCACTTTCCGGCTGTAAAACCACAGGCAAGTTATATATCCTCCCTTAGACTCAGTTAGCCCATTTGTACAAAGGATTGAGACTAGTCCCCAATTCATAGGGTGAAGATCAGGATTAAATGAGATGATGTATATGCAGAGTTGGGACAAAATGTGCTAATAAATATAAGCTGTTATGTTCACTGTAATCAAGAAAGGAGTATTTCTTAGAATACTTCACACTCTCCTTTTGCCTTTTTGGCATTATCCCCATCTCAAACTAATAACATTTGCCTTGGAGTCAGAAACAGCATCTGTAAGCACTGCAAGCAGTCATAATGAACAATGTTGAAAGAAGCAGGCTACAGGTGAAGGAAATTCTAACATGTGAACATAAGAAATGCATAAGGACCCTCTGTTTTTATAAATATGGGCAAGAAATACATACATACATACATACATACATACATACATATATATATGCGTGCGTATCTATAAGCAGGACACCTATTTTTCCCACAAATAAATACATAAATATTCAAAATGATTTTCCTTTTCATCTAATCTTCACTTTTCCCTTTATTCCTTTTGTAATACTCTCCATGCCTATCCCACTCTTTCTCTCCACCCTCCTACTTCTTTTTCACAAGCAAACCTTGCTTGCCAGATTTAAAGAAAGTGATGTT
This sequence comes from Myotis daubentonii, assembly GCF_963259705.1. Taxonomy (NCBI): domain Eukaryota; kingdom Metazoa; phylum Chordata; class Mammalia; order Chiroptera; family Vespertilionidae; genus Myotis; species Myotis daubentonii. Next base: position 79,036,383 of record NC_081845.1, on the reverse strand, counting down.
CATGGCTCAGATTAAAGGCATGGGCAGCCAACAGCATTCCTTACAAATACAATTCGGTTCACTCTTCCCCCAGAATGATAAACTGATCCCTTCCCCAGCCCTCGGTTTGAAGCTGCAGCAGTAATTCTGTTGGATGCCAAAACGAAAATGAATGTGACTGTGCCATGCCCAGCTCTGAGCTGTGGCTGTAATGAGATTTGAATGGGAAGCCCCGGACACAATAAATCTACGCCATATGTGACCATTTCCTGTGTCAGTTCCTTTCTCATAACCAGTGGAGACTTTTTTTTTCCCCTCTCATGACCCCACACCATGACTCTGAAATCTTTCATGGCTGCTTATGGGCCTCAGGCTTTTTACAGCAGTTGTATAAATAAATGAATTTGACAGCAAACATCATAACAGTTAGCAGTAATGTGTGTTTGCCACAAGTGCCTATACGACTCACTGGAGAAATGGCAGAGGAAACAGCTTGTTTTGTTACCTAAACAAAAGTAGTTTCGTTTGACAAGTGGTGAAAGAATTAGTCAAATAAACTTGAAATCCACTAGGACTATTTTTGCCAAGTTTCCCTGCCAGTGAAATGTTCCCAGCTCCTTAATGCCCATGACTCACAAGAGATAAATTTCCCCTTTTTATTCTGAGATAAAGATCTGGGCTGGGAATATAAAACCTTTGACTGACATTTTATATTAATCTTCTTTTCAAGGCAACACTGTCCTGCATGGGAACTCAGACACAGCAAAGAGTTTCCAAGGGAGCTGGTGGCTGACAAGCCCCGAAGGGTAGTTCAGGTGGGAAGGAGGGGAGGTGACTATAATGACCCAACTCACTGTTTACCTGTTGAAAACAAACGGAAGCTTACCTTATGAGTGCTTCCTTTTCCTTCACATTTTATTTAACTCTAGAAAGAAAAGTCTCTACACCAGTTCCTAAAAGAAAGGGAGTTAACATTTTCCCTATATCTCCATAGTCCCAGGTAAAATGAAGTTAAGTTGCCTATATTCCGTGAATTTGTGGTCGATTTTACATAAGAACAAAAAGAGCACACACTTTCCTTAATTATATAATTTGGTTGCTTTAGGAGTCCTGACATATTTCTGCCCCTCCACTGGCATCTTAATGCCAATCCCACTGTCCCAGCTGGGAATGATGTTATAACACAGTGGCTATTCTAACGGCCTGGTTATTTACATGGACTCTGGGTGCAAAATGTGTAGGTGCAAATGCTGGCTCTGCTAGTTACTCTTTACTATGCCTCAGTTTCCTCCTTTGCAAAGTGGGAAGAAAGATGGTATGGTATCAAGTTCATAAGGTGGCTATGATAAAGAAATGTATTTTGAAAGGCTCTAAACAGTGCGCCTGGGACATAGCAAGTGTTATTATTATTACGCCAAACAAAGAAACTTGGGTAACTGTCTCTTTAGAAACAATAGAGCACTTCTCCATGATAGCTTGATTTTGGCAACTAATCTGCAAAATGAAATTAAAACATTTGAGGGAAAAACCGTAATAGCACCTTCATTTAACCCAATTACAATTAATTTCAGGATATAGTACATCACTACTTTAAATAAAAATATAATCTGTACCTTGAAAATAGTTTTTTGGATGTAGTCATTTCCACTCTTTATACAGTGGTAGTCTTTGTCATGGTTGAGTAATCATTGCCTCTCGAATCTTCTCATATTCAACAGAAATGAAACTGATTCGGGGGAATGAAAGTTGAGAGCTATCACCAACTAATGGCTCTTAGTCCAGGTACATGTTCTGCTCTCTGTTTTTATCTTTTCCAATTTAATTACAGGCACACCTTGTTTTACTGAGCTCCACTTTATCGCACTTCATAAATGTTGCATTTTTTTTACAAATTGAAGGCAAGACCCTCCACCAGCAAAAAGATTACGACTTGTTTTATTGTGATGGTCTGGAATGAACCTGCAATATCTCTGAGGTATGCCTGTATTAAAGTGGTTCACTAAAGTGCTTTGTTTGCATGATAATATGCAATAAAGTACCTTAAAACTTTAGAAGGTCTGAATTATAATCAATGTGAACAGATATCTCAATTGATAGACAGCCTATTACCTACATAACATATTCCTAGTGTCTCTCTATTAACTAACATATAAATACATGCAAACTTACATTTCTCTAAATCTTTATTTATATGGAGAAAATTAGAAATATTAATGAGTTTCACTGTGTAAAAATAAATTGACTAAGTTTTACTCTTAGAGTGATAGAAAGAAAACTTGACAAAAGGTGTGCCAACTGAAGGTAGGGAACCATATGACTTTATAAAACAATGATGATTCAGGAGGGGGCAAAACGGGGTTGGCTGTAATTAGAGGGAGGGGTGGGATTTGCTAGAAAGTGACATATATGAAGTGACATAATCCTATGGTAAAACAGGTTTAAATGATACTCCGTTTATAGTAACATGAACTGAAAACCCCATCTTGTCATTGCTCCCAGCTGCACTGCTACATCTAGGCAACTTCTCAAACTGGTCTGTGAGAAAATGATTGTGTCCCTTAGGCAATTTCACTGTTGAGAAATGTCATCTGACAATATGCTCTCCTTGCTACTTCCAAATCCTTCCCCCAGATCTGTTTAGGATGCATATCCTGTCTCAGGATTCCCAAAGGTGGAGATTTCAAGACGTAAATAACTCCAGCTATTCACACCCAACATGGTGACCAAGACCAACACACAAGAGCTGAGCAATGTCTTTTTTGGTGGACCAGCCACTTCTACTGCCTCTTAAACAGCAAATGAATACTGCCACCTTGTAAAGTCTGTTTTCCTGAGTTAAAGAGAAAACTGAGGGGCTGGAAAACCCTAAAAGATCAGTAAGCTTAATCAAGCATTGTGCAGCTGTAAAAATAACTGCCCAGTGATTTCATTATTTTTAGGGTATGTGTGTCAACACATATAAAGCTATATAAGGCTAGGCTTGACAGGCTTGTACTTCCCCCATATTCTCATGGTTGAGTAGAATTATCAGTTAATCATTAATCATTGAACAGAGGTATCAAGTGTCCCTTTTGGGCCACACAACTTAATGCAAAGAGTTGGGAAACTACGAGCCTTAGGCCAAATCCAGCCCATCTGCTGTAGGTGCAAATAAAGTTTTATTGGAACAAAGCTCATATTCATTTGTTTACATATGTGAACTGTTATTAATTCTGCTTTTGCACTGTAATAGCAGAGTTGAGTCATTGTGGAAGAAATTCTATTGCCTGCCTAGTTTTAAGTATTTACTATTTGGCCTTTTACATAAAATGTTTGCCAAATTTAAAAGTTTTAAGGTATCTCTGAGGCAGTGACCAGCAAAGTACAAGGTGGAGGCTGATCTCTACCAACCAGAGATAGACAAGAAGTCTAATCAAGAAATAAACCTTTCTTGTGCTCAGCTGTTGATATTTGCAGGTGTGTGTTATGCTATTCTAATAGCCTATCCTGAAGGATATAGCATCTTTGCTATTCTCAGATGTATCTTTTTCTCTGAACATTTATAATATATCCTGATTTAAGGAAGGGAACAAAGACCATAAAAGGACTCTTTTAAAAAAATGTTTTTGGCCTCAGGAGACAGGATGAGGACAAGTATTATTTGAATTATCTATCAACATTTAGACTTGAACTTTGCCCTCTCTCACATACATTTTCTACATAGTTTATCCCAATATTTGCTTCATCTAATACCTGAAAACCAATCTTTTCTGTTAAAGCTTTTTCAAATACAAATCCCATGAATCCCTGCAAATCTGCCTTCCTTGACATTGTGATATAAAGATGAAATGTCCTCAATATACTGTGCACAGAAGGTTGTTGATGTGATTAGGACAAGAAATTTCCATATGCCCAGAATTGGCATTCTGGAGTCTTTCTGAATGAATTCTTGCACTTGGGTTTTGGCAGTTTTAATATGGGTGAAAAATGCATACAGTGGGATCTACTTTCTTATTTTGCTGTGCCCAGATCTTCCACTTTGGAAGAAAAAGAAGCAGGTGCATTTCCTGGCAGAAAACAACATGGTCCCCCTCACAGAAGGTCAAGGTGAGTGGGCAGCCTAGCCCTGCTGCTCTCTGGAAGCAGGGAGTGAAGCATCCTGGTGTCAGCCAAGGAAAGGAGAGCCAAGGGGAATCTCACCACGACAAGTGCTGTGATCTGATGGACAGAGACACTAGTTTGATGATGTCACTTCCAATTTATCTTCTTCCTCCTTCTGGTGACCTTTGGCAACAGAAGGCTATTATGCACCTTAGTTCCTTGCCATGTGTACAAAGCAATATACTAGTACATGGATATTTATCTACAGGGATATTGCATAAAACTTCATTGTACTATTGTCCATGAAGTATGGCAGGAGAACATGGGCCGAAAGAGGAGGCAGCCACCCAAACAATCTGCTCACTGAAGGTAACAAATATGATCCAGGAGGGAGAGTTGAAGGGAATCAGGATCAGGTTAACCAGATGCTGTCCAGTCATTTGAACAAGTAATTTTTTAGGATTCTTAAAAATAAGATCCTAGGCCAGGGGCTCCCAGGTAAGCTACTTCCAAGTTATCTTTTAAGTTCAGTGGCTTCACTTAAAAACAGGTGCAACACAATTCAGCAAGGTGAAGGGGTTTAAAGGACATTTGGGATTCAATTTTGAGCAAGAAAACATAGCTAGATTACTGAGATGCACAATGGGCACCAGACATTCAGACAGAATGGCTTATTTATAGCACAGGCTTTATACAAACTGGGAGGCAAAGTAGTGGCTGAGGCTAAGAATAGTTACTGTTCTTATATGTGCACATGTCAATAAATGCTACATGCAGGCTCAACATGAAAAAGAATAACTGATTAAGCAAAATTTTAGTTACTATACTCAACCATATATAAAATTTAAGAATCATAGCAGCTGTGTACTATGGTTTGACTATCACGCTGATACTTTCAATTTGGATGAAGTCTGGAATAGAATAAGGAAATCAATAGTCATCTTGGGCATTATCTAACCATCTCAGATTTTTGTAAATTCTTGGACAGGGTGGGTAATGAGGAGAGAAAATGGTAAAATAATCTCCTTTCCTACTTCCTTTATTGTGAGCATTAATTTAACACTATTTATTGGGCATTTATCATTATCCTGATAGTGACTTAGCCTCTGGGAATATGATAGTGAAAAATAAAAGGAGAGGCACAGTGCTTGCCTTCATGGAACTTAAAGCTATGTCTCTAGTAACACATCTGCCTTCTCTTTTAGAGACAGTAGGCTTATTAGTTATTTGAGTACAGATATCGGCCTTTCTCATCTTAGCATGTCTCCCTCCCATCCCATACACTAGCACCAGTGCCTGATATACACACTGTCAGAAAGAAGAAACATCAAAATTTCCTGAGTGTATTCTATGTGCCAGGTACTGTTAGAATCATTCAACATGTCTTATTTTATTTAATCATTATGACAAACTGAGAGGTTTTTATTGTTTTCATTTTCCAAATAAGGACAGTGGTATTGAAACTGGACTTAAATGACTCCACATGGCAAACCAGACTTTAGAAGCAGCCTAGATCCCTGAGTTACCACCAGGAGCACAGCTGCCAGGGAAGCTACCTATTCTTCAGGCTGAGATGTGGGTGAAAGAAAAATTTCAATTGAGATTTGGAGAGGGTGAGGGGTATCTGTTAACTGGAGACAATTACTCTGCCTCACACAATATTAACATTTTGCATAAGTAAATGAAATAAATTTTAAAAGTGAGTAAGTACACAAAGGCAAATAAATAAAATAAATAAATAAATAAATAAATAAATAAATAAATAAATAAATAAATAAATAAATAAAGGCAGGTTAAGGTGCCAGTTGGTTTAGAAGCAAAATTGAGAGAAAGACCAAATAAATGCCCTGCCCTGACTTTCTGACCTAAGACTTCATCTACCATTTTAGGAGGCTCCATTTAATGGAAATATTGTTGCTCTCATGATGTTCTTGAGAATTGGCTACAGATGAGTTCTGCCTTCCTAGTGATCTTCACTTGGTGGCTAACTCAAAAACTAATTTGGGAGCCCTAACAACAGCTAAGGATTCAAAGCTCCACTAAGGTCTGGATACAAGAGCTCAAGCAGCTCGCTGCATACCAAGAAAATCAAAAACTCCAAAAAAGCTGGTTTAAAAATTGAAAAAAAAAAGTTTGGCAAAAGGGAAAGAACATATTTCTAATTCTTAAGGGATAGCTCATGTGCTTTCCATTGGGCCTGCTCTGTGTCAAAGGCCAATTTCCATCCACTATGATACACTAAGTTAGTTATATGAATATTAAGTTTAGAGACATTCACCTACTGGGTCAAAAGCAAAATTAGACCATATCTATTATTGGGGATTTTATCATTTCACTGACTATAAAATTCTTTTTGTTTGGATTTGATGCTTGTTTCCCCTGAAATACAAGATTTTCCAGATAAAATTAGCCACTGCTCTTTTAAGAATGGTTCAACAGGCTAATGGGAACTGCCTCCTGGGAAAGTATTAGACCCCATAATGCATTTGGCCAACTTTTTGGTGCCATTGAAATTGTTAGGGATAAGAGTGGAAGAATTCCTTCCTGTCCTCTGAGACGATCAATTTATGCCCCAAAGCTTCAACCATATTATTCTTGTCTTAGGGCATAAGTACAATGTTATTATTGGTCATAAAATTAACCAATTTTTCCTCTCTTTTCTTTTCCTCTTCAGTATTTGACTCCCTGACCTTCCTCAACAGAACAGTCTATGGCCTGATTATACACTGAGTATAGAAGTATTTCCTTTTATTTGTTTTGAAATCTCCCACTGTTAATTTCATTGAGAGCATATTTGTTCTCATATTATAAAATGGGGTAAGGAAAAATAGAAGAAGAAAAATTTTATTACTCCTATGAAATGTGAAATGTTTTATTCTTAGAAAGTTATCCCAATGCTTTTAAGACTATTCACTTTTGTAAGCTCATCATCCAGAAGTCCTACTCTGTGTTTACTCAACGTGTAGGTACATGGTTCACCCAATAACCCAAGATCCTTTGTCAATGCTCCCATGTATTCTGTGCAAACTTCACTCTTTGCCAAAGCAACTTCTTTGTTCTAACAGACTCAAAATGGAAAAAATGTTTCACATCAAAGGCTGGTGTCCATCTGAGGCAGTGGTGCCCAAGTATTGTCTTAGGGAGGATTACAAGGCCATCTACAGACTCAGTTGGAAAAGTGTGGTGATAGATTAGCAGTCAACTGGGGTGAGGAGTGGTATATTCAGTGGAGCTTCAACAAAACTTGCTGTCAGGACAAACACCACTATATCTGCTATGCAAACACCTTGCTCAATAGCTTATGTGAGTTTTTCATGTCCTCATGACCAGAATTCCATCTTCCAGAATTCTATCCAAATTCCATTCCACTAATCCACATCTGATATTCTTTACATTTCTAAGAAGGTTCTTCTAACATTCTGTGCTGATTGGAGGATGGCAAAATCCATTCCATAATTTACTCTAAAGTAGAACATTATAAACACTGGCTAACAAATATCATTATAAAGTTTACTCTAAAATTGTCCCAGATGGATGGCAGCTTTGGCTGGCAATGCCTAGCCTGAATTTAGAAAGGCACTAGAGATTTCAGGGCGAAAAGCCTTTGAACCATTGATTATGCTCTCTCTTGTAAAGAAGGATGATTGCTCTTTGACCTTATATGTTACACTAGAGGCCCGGGTGCGTATTGAAAGGAAATTAATTAGAAGGTGGCCGGCGGGGCAGGACTGGGCAAGAAGGTCTGGACACACCCTGAAGCCAACCTCCTGTGGTCCCTCCCGGATGGCGCTACGGCTCGAAAGTTGTCTGCAGAGTGAGTGGGGTCCCTCCAGCAGGTGGGGTCCCTCAGCCTGGCCTGTGGGGATCAGGCAGAAACCAGCTCTCTGACATCCCCAGAGGGTCCCGGATTGCAAGAGGGCAGTTCTCAGGTGATGTACCCCAGAATTGGGCTCCCTCCTCTCTGGTTCCAGGTGCATCACCTAAAAACCGCAGCTGCCAAGTCAACGCAGCTCAGCAGTTCCTGCATTGAGTGTCTGCCCCCTGGTGGTCAGTGCGCATCATAGTTACCAGTCAGACAGTTGGACGGTTGCTTAGGTTTTTTTATATAGAGACTAGAGACCCAGTGCACAAAATTCATGCACAAGGGGGGGTGGGGGTGGGGGTTCTGTCCCTCAGCCCAGCCTGCACCCTCTCCAATCTGGGACCCCTCAAGAAATGTCTGACTGCCCGTAAATGAGCAGTCGGACATACCTCTCACAATCCAGGACTGCTGGCTCACAACTGCTCGCCTGCTTGCCTGATTGCCCCTAACCGCTTCTGCCTGCCAGCCTGATCACCCCCTAACCACTCCCCTGCCAGCCTGATTGATGCCTAACTGCTCCCCTACCAGCCTGATTGCCCCTAACTGCCCTCCCCTGCCAGCCCGGTCCCTCCCAACTGCCCTCCTCTGCCGGCCTGGTCACCCCTAACTGCCCTCCCCTGCTGGCCATCTTGTGGCAGCCATCTTGTGTCCACATGGGGGCGGTCATCTTGTGTGTTGGAGTGATGGTCAATTTGCATATTACATCTTTATTATATAGGATGATCAGACTTGGTGAGCTTTAAAACCACACCAAAAGCTGGAGTTCTTTGCAAAGAACCAGGGTGCTTTACCTCTGAGCTCATCCTCTGCTACTGCTCCTCTGTGTCACTGTGCTCAGATCCTTCACCCCACTGGGAGTCTCTGCCAAGGCAGAGCTCTTCTTCCAGATATTCAAGTAGTTCATTTTCACACCTTTTTTATCTTTGCTCACTTTTTCTCCTCATTGAGGCCCACCTTGATTAGTCTATCCATACATGTGTTCTACATTTAAAAATGCTGTCCATAGCACTTACCACTTCCTAACCTAGTAGATAATTTACTTGTCTTATGTATCCATATATAAGCTTATATTTTCTTGGATTCTCCATTCTCCCTTGGTTTTCAGAAAATTTGATGTTCTTGGCCTCCTGAAGTCCTTATACCACAAATTAGGATATAAGGTATCTCATTGCAAAAAGTGAACAAGAAGGAGCTGGGCAACAGAAGCAGGGAAATAAATAGATGATAGTATTTCCAGTACTTCTCCTTCCACAGAGAGGAATGAATTAAACTTGAGGCAAGAGGGTCACTAAGTGAGGTTGCCTGAATTGCAACAAGATTTCAACAAAAATTGGAAAAGGGGAAAAATAAAACTTTATATTTGTATCACACTTTTTAATATCCAAATAATTTAACTCCTGCTATTATATGTTAGTAATAGATCCTTTAATATAACAGATATGTTGTATTCATCATATATAGATACTAACAACAAAATGAAGGATAATGCCTTTATGTTTTACAGATGGTGAAACTGGTGCTCAGAGTGGTTAAATACCCATAGATGCCCATCTATTCTGTGGCAGACTCAGCATCTCAAGCCACATTTTAGCCACTGTTCCATGTATTTTTGCACTATCTTACCTGCCATTATTTGCCTTTCACAATAACTATGAAAGGGAGGTATGAGAGGTTGTATTTACATTTGCCTAATGAGAAAATTGAGCATCAGATGATTTAGTACTTGCTCAAGGATAGAGTGAATTAATAAAAAATATTATTCTTCTGGTATCTTAGTCCAATACTCTTGCCAAAACAAGAGATTCTTTGCGTTGGCCATAAAACTATTGTTTCTCAGAGTAAGTGGACTTATCAGTGATAAGTCAAGGCTTGACTCATCTCCAAAGTGACCCTTTTTAATATAAATTATTTTCAAATTTCAAGCCATGTGGATTAATACTCAAACATTTCTAATTAGAACACAGAGGTAACTAAACTATCAAGCTGAATTCTACAGATAGAATTGCCTTGAGGTCCATCCACTTGAATTAACCCAAAAGTACCACTAATTAGCTAGACTTAAGCAAGGGCTGGTGCTAGGCAATGTGACCTTTGTATGCCACATGTCACCCGAATTACATTTTTTCTCTGATATACAAGTTATTGGTCACAATGGGCTGCCAGGATTTGACACCATCAATTTATTTGATGAAGTGTGCACAAAGACATTGGTTTGTTAACTTCTAAACACAATCTAAAGTCATTTTAAGACACTGGATGACAGTGTGGCCATAACCTCCTTTGTTCATTGGAAGCAATAACAACAAAAGTAAAAATGACAGACTACAGTATGTGACTGAGTGTTTACAATGTGATAAACATTATTTTAAGTGCTTTTAGAGCATTAACTCATTTAATCCTTATAAATTAATAACCCTATGACATAGGCACTACTGTTATTCCCATTTTACAGATGAGAAAAATTAGACATAAGGTCTAAGCATCTCTCTCATTTTTAAATAGCTTGAGGAAAGTGAACTCTAAGCAGTCTGTTCCAAAGTCCATGTCCTTGACCTCTCAACTATACTCTCTTCTTATTTAGGCACTCCGTTCTGTTTCTTAAAGTAACAGTGAGTGCAGGTTCCTACATCCCTTCCCACTAGCACCACAACTACACCAGCTGGCTTTGTCCCAATAATCAGCAGTCCTCCTGTTATTATGCTTATTCTTTTCCCCTTTGCTCCTCCTCCCTATTTTGCTTGTTAGTTTACAACTACGGCTTCAAATGTTTTCTTCCTCACTTTTCCCCAAATTCTTCCCCATTCTGTTTCATCCTGGATAAGATTTTACTGATATTTTTCAAAAGCCACACATTCCCACTACAATCACAAGGAACAACCAGTAGATACCAGTACCATTCTCTCCATTTAGCCTTCTCAGTTTAGGGTGACCATAGAATTTATTGTTTAGACCAGTGGTTCTCAACCTTCCTAATGCCGTGACCCTTTAATACAGTTCCTCATGTTGTGGTGATCCCCAATTTCATTGTTACAAATTGAACATAATTAAGGCATAATGATTAATCACAAAAACAATATGTAATTATATATGTGTTTTCCGATGGTCTTAGGCAACCCCTGTGAAAGGGTCGCGACCCACAGGTTGAGAACCGCTGGTTTAGACCAAGACACTTTTGAAAGGGATGTATTACAATTATGCTGGCACAGCAACTGTGATCTGGGGTTGCCCTGCAAACCAGGAGGTGCAGTCACATCACTTCTGACCCACAGAAGACAATGCAGCTGCTTTGCACGTGGTTGGCTGAAGAGATCTCGTGGCTAAGAGCTTCCCCTTGACAATGATGTCAGGCTTCTCCCAACAGCACTGACTACAGGAGAAATGGAATCCCACCGACCTCCCAATAACAACAAGCACAAGAAAACAATCCTGCCAAAATTTTAAAACAGAAAATGGAAGAATAAGATCTTAGCTTCAAGTCCATTATAACCAATGGCAAGTAGACAGAACTAAATAAAAACAGACTTAAAAGTAATTGGTAATATTTCTTTAAATCTGCAGGGTTTAAAGACCAGAGACCTTACTTCTTAAAGTCTTTCCAATAAAATCCTCAGTTTAAGCTCATTGAAAACACTCATTTCTTGTTAAATAAACATTATCTAATGAACAAAGGATTTTTACAAAATCCTTTTATATCTTGTTTTTCTCAAGTATAAATTAAAGCTTTTAACTTGTCTTTATAATGCAACCTCAGTATCAACCCTCTAACCTTTCTTCATAGCATGTAATACTGTTATTCTGAAACATGAAGACCAACCTGCCAAAAAAAAAGGGGGGTGAGAGAGGAATATAAAATAAAACCCTGAAGCTCATAATATTAAATTGGCAGTGATCAAGAAATAACTTACCCCTGTAACCTATTTTTAGGGTTAATTTCTATAGTCATTTAGTTGAGATAATGTTGCATTTACCTGAGTCTCAGAAATTGATACTTGAGAACATTTTTTCCCATAGGTTGTGAAACTGGTAACTGATGGCTACTTAATACCTATCATTGGCTTAAAATAATAACAATATGGGTATAAATGCATATCTCTGAGAAGTATATTAAATATAAATTTCTATGTTTTGTAGAGGATAGAACAAGTATAAAGTTCTATTATGTAACAGTGAATTCTAGAATGTAAATCTTAACCCCTTCTCTTCCCTGCCCGACTAATTTGTATCTGTTGTACAACTGGATGTGAAGAGCAGGGGGATAAGAACACAGAGCACAAGCCCAAAGGAAAATTTTAAAGTAGGAACAGTCTGTTGTTGATGGCCTTTTAGGTTCTTGGAAAAACAACCTCTCCCACGTTGGCCCTCTCAAAACCCGTCTCTATTCATACAGAAGAGAGAATCTACTATCCTTATTTGAATTTTGAAAACTTGTTCTAATAACCTAGCACTGCCAGTTTGCATTTACAAGTTTGAACTTTTAAACTCTCTAGTGGATGTAAAAGTTTATTTGCACGTAAAGGAATTAGAAGCACCAAGGTTCAAGCAGTGCTATAACTGTGAGAAAGGACTCTCCCTGAGTCTGCAGACACGTAGCACGCTGAAGGCTGGTCGGAAGCCAGTTCTGCCTTAAGGGTTAGGCAGTGAGGGGCAGACATGAACTTAGACAAGAATGGTGCTGACGAATGCATTACTGAGCCCCAGCAGAGGGGGAAATAGGGCTGAAGATTTTAGAAGTCTAATTCCAGGAGCAGCATAGCAAGGTTCATGGAAACCATAATGAGCACCACACAACTAAGCAAAAAAAAAAAAAAAATGCCCAAATGCCCAGGGAGGGGCTCTGAGATACCCAATCCTGTCCCCTGGGCACTTTCCCCTGGACAACCCACTATGTTTGTAATCATCACCTGGCCCAAATACCCTACTATTTACTATCTAATCATAAAGAGTTTATATTCAAGATCCAGAATTCAGAGAGAGACACACACACAAATTAACAGGATTTTTTCCCCCTCCCAAATCCTTCAAGTTTAAAAGTCAAACAAAGAGATCAGCAAACTCGAAGATGGGAGGTGAAGCAGAGAGCTGTGGCCCTGGAGAACTGTCATGGAAGCAAGGGAACCCCAGCTGGTGACACATGAGCTCCAGAAACTGTGTGTCATTGACAGTGGGGGCCCAGTGAAAACTGATCCTTGAAAACTAACTACAACAGAAAAGAGAGAAAAGCAAGACTCAGTCAAACGGGCTAAAAACTGATACTAGTCAGTGTCCTCTTAATGAGCCATTTGCATGTGTGCCTAGTCAGCCATACTGTGAAATAAGGGTAATGCATATCATGAAATTCGTGTTAGATTAGCATTACTTTGCAATTTACTCCATTATAATAATAAGTACTCTCCCTCTGTGCCCTGAGTCTGATTTGAGAAGTCCCTTGTGAAAATTCTGTTAATATATATTTTGCACCTACCATGTTCAAACACTGTGCTCAATGCTAAAACATATTTCCTTCACTTTCTAGAGCGGGATTTCTCAACCTTCTACACTGACAAGTTGAACTGGATAATTCTTTGTTGTAGGGGATGTCTGATGCATTGTAGGATGTTTAGCAGCCACACTGGTTTCTACCCACTAAATAAATGCCAGTGAGTACAGCCCCCAACCCCCAATTGTAACAATAAAAAACGTCTCCAGATATTGCCAAAGTCCCTTGAGAGGCAAAACCATCCCAATTGAGAATCCAGCACCACAGAAGGATTCTCAACATACCCTGTCCTTAGGTTATTTACAGCTCATTTGGCACAGTGCCTTCCTACCAATTAGAAACCTCAGCTAGACTCTGCCTTTATTTTATCTTATATTTATTTTATATCTTTATTGTTGAAAGTATTACATATGTCCCCTTTTTCCTCCATTGACCCCTTCAAGCCCACTCCTGCCCCCCGCCACAAGCCTTCACCACATTGTTGTCTGTGTCCTTGGGTTATATGTATATGCATACAAGTTCTTTGGTTGATCTCTTCCCACCCACCTCACCTGCTTTTAGACAACAGCAAATATTCTCATTAAATAGGATGCCTGAATGACAACTTCTGGGTGTTTGCAAAAGGGTTTGTCTCTCACTTGGCATTCATTAAAAAACAACAACAAACAAATAACAGCAACAACAACAAAACCACATCTTTAATAAGAAGCTGTAAATGTTTAAAAAAAAAAAAAGTTGCTGCCCGGCCAGCGTGGCTCAGTGGTTGAGCGTCAACCTATGAACCTGGAGGTCACAGTTTGGATTCCTGGTCAAGGGCATATGCCCGGATTGCAGGCTCAGATCCTCAGTGTGGGGTGTGCAGGAGGCAGCCAATCAATGGATTCTCTCTCATCATTGATGTTTCTATCTCTCTCTCCCTCTCCCTTCCTGTCTGAAATAAATAAACTCAATAAAAAATATTTTTTAAAAAAGTGTCTATTGGCCCCCAAGCAATGCCTATACATTTAACATCTACCTAAGAGATATGAAGGGAGAAAAGGATCACATTATATATATTAGCCACTTAAACAGTTCCATTCTTTTTGTTTTAATTTTCTTTTTTAAATCCTCACCCAAGGATATTTTTCCATTGCTTTTAGATAGACTAGAAGAGTGGTTGGGGGGAAGAGAGAGAGAAAAAGCTTGATGTTTGAGAGACACATCAGTTGGTTGCCTCCCACACGGGCCTTTACTGGGCCAGAGATTGAGCCTGCAACCAAGGTACATTCCCTTGCCTGGGAATCAAACCCATGATTTGTGCGGGCCTTCACTCTAACCACTGAGCAAAACCAGCCAGAGCTAGCCTGTATCAGTCTTAAAAAATCAATGCAACATATTGGAAATAAATGGTAAAAAGTAACTGTCTACAGAATTACCAGTTATCAATGATTTGGGAAAAATTAGCTCTGGGACCATAGCACATAGGCACTAAACAGTCATATTACAAGCATGGTGAGGCTCATTGCTTTTCTTCTTAGACTTCTAGTAGTATAAAACCTTTTATCTAGTCATTCTTGCAGCCTCATAGGAGAGTAGAAAATCAAACTCTTGGCAATTACATCAAGTATGTATATCACAACATTCCTAATCATTTGGGATCTAAGCAGTAAATAAAAGATTTAAAATATGAAAGAACTGGTTGTGCTGCATTGCTCTTCTTCAGCCCAGGTTTCTCATCTACATCTCAACAACTCAACACTATGAAACTGGTCAAATGCTTTGTAAGGAAGATTTAAACGTCCCTCAAAAGCATCAGATAATTAATTACCTAAGCCAGAAGCAAGATGCCAGACGAGGCAGACTAATGATCTGATCTAGGATGGTAATCCCCATGGTGTCTAAGGAACACTAACATCAATCATTCAGTAAATATATAGTTTCCATTGGACTCCAGACTGAGTGAAAAAATCTCAGCGGTGAGAAAATTGCCCAAATTTTCCTGGCATATCAATATGCATGTCCCTTAAAGCAAGTCTATTTCTAACATAACACATCTTTGTTTCAAATTCCATTTACATTCATTAATGCCAGAATAAGCACCCAGAGGGTGAAATCTACATAACTGGACAATAAAGTGATGGGTTCAAACAAGATCCCACAACTCTACTTTTTGAATTATTATAGGAGAGTTTCCTCTTTGATAATATTATTTCTTTTTTAAAAATGATACCATAACTGACTTTTCTAACATTTCTGCCTCTCAGATAACACAACATAACTTTCAAACTGGTCTCCAGTTATGATGGGCCTAAGAAATACCACCTGAAGTAAGTAAGTCTTAATTAGTTAAACAATTACCTAAGTCTTATATGCTAGAGGTTATTTTGTTTTTAAAAATGATCATATGGTAACTTTGTTTCTTTTGATGTACAGTTCTATGGAGTTCAATAATAGATGGATTTGTGTAATTACCTTCAAAACTCAGATACAAAACAATTTCTTCATGACCCCAAACTCTCTGTATAGTTATTCTTAGTACACCCATACCTCTGGCAACCATCACCATTTCCACTGTCTTTATACTTTTCCCTTTTCGAGAACATCACAATGTTGAAATCATACCATATGTAGCCTTTTCAACTAGCTTCTCTCACTCCCATATGTCTTTGAGAATCACCATTTTGTATGTATCTATATCAAAATGTATTAATAGTTTGCTCCTTGTTACTTCTGAGTAGCATCATACACTATGGATATACCACAGGTTGTGTATCCACACCCCTGCTGAAGGGCTCCGTTTTGACTATCACAAATAAAGCTGCTCAAAACATTTTTTCTGCAGGGTTTCATGTGAACATAAGTTTTCATTTCTTTAGGGTAAATACCCAGGAGTAGGATTGCTGGGGCATATGTTACATCTATGTATAACTTTATAAGAAAGTGTCAAACTATTTTCCAAAGTATCTACAATTTTTTTTCTCCTACCAGTAATGTCTGAGAATTCGAGTTGCTTTATACATATCCTTACCAGCACTTAGTGCTAGGGGCTGACAGTTTTAAACTAAGAATGTTAGAATGCCTTTATGAAAGAATATCTTTATTGAATGTTATAGTACATGCTTAGTATAAAGCAGCTGGCATTCCAATTGGGAAATAGCATTATTTTCCAATAAGATCTTTTGTAGAAATTACTTTGATACCAAATATTTGAAACCATAATAAAATATTTTGTTCAATAACATACGATCCTCTAAAATTGTGTTATAGTATTTGTCAGGGAAGCTGTAATGTCCTTGAACTACTTATTTAATTCTTTTTTTTTGTATTTATGATATAAAAATGTGCTCCATACTTTTTAGGCTGCTATAAGAACCAGAATCACATTCATTAGTTTAAAAAAATATTTGATGAGAGCTATTGTACTAGGAATAGTCATAAATAAGACACATTTGGCTTCTGTCCTTATGAGGCATATATATTTAATTATTATATGTATATACAATACTAATCAGTTGATAACCAGTTGCATGAACAATTTTTCAACCAAAAGATGTGCATAGGGTATATAACTGGGTATGTTTTAGTAGAACTTGGCCTTAGATTGAAAACATAAAAAGAAAACATTAACTGTTCTTTAATTCTGATTTTATAACAAATCACAAAAATAATCAAGTGTAGCTAAGAAATGTGTATAAATTAGAAACTAAAATATAATATAAACTTTTATTATTGAACAAAATCCTCAAATTCCAAGATTTTGGAAAAAGCAGTTTTAGAAGGCAAACAGAAAGAAAACTATGAATGGTACCTTATAATATTCAACCTCTGAATCAATGGGAAGAGCATTTGAATGCCCTCCATAGCTAAAACTCCTGCGGCTGAGCCATGTCACCAGGCCCCAACTCCTGATCCCTTTCTTTCTCTGAATGTTCTCTCTTATCCAGATTCCCGGTTTCCCATCTCATTATTAAGGATCATACCAGGGTTCTTATTCTCTAATTCCTCTGGATTGCTGTCTGTGGATCATACTTGCAGCTACCCAGCGGTAGACAAGAGTCCACAAGGAACTGGATTTGTCCCCATTTCAGACTCCTAATTCACTGCACCCTAGCCCCTAGAGTAGGTCATCCAGAGAGGGAATCAGATATTAATAGCTCATTTGTTATTCACCAAGAAAATAGTAATTCTCCAGAACCACTCTCTCTGCATGCACTCAACATTGCTTCCTTCTGTGCAATGCAGCCCATTACCTGAAAGCCCTGTGAAATGTACGGGGAATTGAAAGCCTCGTGCTTATGTAAAATTCTGAGTTGTTTTTTCAGAGTTAGGCGAGTAACTAGAGATTTCAACTGCTGGTAAGTTTCTTCAGAAATGAAACTGACTGAACATAATCAGTTCACCTCAACTGATTGCATACAGTTTTATTGCATAACTGATAATTTTAACGCCCCCCCTCCCCCCGCCAATTAGTTTGTCAAGCAGAAGTTAAATTCTTGACTGGTTTATTCAAACTAAATTTAGGCAGGATTTACAATAAAACCCACACTTTATCCTGGCAGTTGAAAACTAGTAAGGACTTCCCTGTAAACCAAAAGGTAAAAAGAGGCATTTCACAAAAATGCTAATCTTAACGAAATAAGACATCTACTCTGGGTTTTAGTTTACCTGATGAAATTCTTTTTCTATGTTGTTACCTAATTTTGAGATATTTTAAAATATTTTCATGGTTGGTGCCACTGTAATGCTGCATTGGAAATTATTAAATTAAAATTAAGCAAAAGATCAGTCTCTTTGGCCTGATGTAGTAATTCAGAGAAATCCCTTAGGTTGTCAGATTTACCACCTCTAGTCCTGCACAGATTTCATCAACTTCTAGGGTCTGGCATAGAGTTAAGTTTGAAGATTCTAGCCCAGTCATTTACAATAATTCTCATCATAAATATCTGTGTTTACATTGCATGTTTAGGTTTCTATTAGTTAAAATTCTAATAGAAAAGGCAAAGTATTTTCCTAAAACTGAGTAGCTAGATAAATAAATCAATGGCCCCCTTTTTACTAAGTACCCAAGTCAAGTCACGTAAAAGGAGAGTCGGACATAGATATAGGTAATTTTAAAAATTCATGATTTTAATGTCCAGGCTAGTGTTAAAATGTCGCATTAGCAGAATTTTTACAAATTATTTCTTATACTCATATGAAGCAGTTTACAGAGCAGAGGTCAGCAAAATTTTCCTGTAAGAGACCAGATAATCAGTAATTTAAGCTTTTCAGGCAAAATGGAAGATATAATGTACATACTTATATAATAAGAGAGAAAACAAATTTCCACAATTTTCTATTGATGGAATTCAAAACGGGAGCAGACTGGCCATATATCTCAGACAATGTAACTAGCAGAAGTAAGTTCTATATATTTTATCTTCTAAGACCTCAATAAAAAATAGAGACTTCATATGTACCAAATTTTCTCTAGGACTTGAAATTATCAGAAATTCATTTTCAGCATAGAGCTTCTTTTAATTAATAGGTAGCAATTATTTACTGTAATTCTCTTAGAATTTGTGCTAGGTGATAAGAACACATATACAAAAAATGGTCCCTGCTTTCAAAGCACTAAAATTCAAGAGGAGACAGACAAAGTACAGTAATGGCATGTAATGTGTGCTGCAATAAAAGTATGTATACAGTACTACATAAACATTTATATAAAGTGCTAAATAAACCCAGATGAAGGACTTATGAAAATACTATTCAAAGGTTTTCTAAAAATGTGTATTTCTCCCCTTGCATCCCTAGTAATAAGAACAATGGAAATTTAACCCTGGCCTGTTTTTCTCAGTAGTTAGTCAGCCCTCAGACTGAAGGGTCTCTGGTTTGATTATGGTCAAGGGCACATGCCTAGGTTGCAGGCTGGATACCCGACCTCATCAAGGCCCATGGGGGAGGCAACCGATCAATGTGTCTCACTCATATTGATGTTTCCTCTCTTTCCCTCCCTTCCACTTTCTCTAAAAATCAATGAAAAAAATATCCTTGGGTGAGAGTTAACAACAACAACAAAAGAACATTGGACCTTCAGAATACTTAATTGTTTAAGAATCTCTTTTGCTTCTGAATAACCATACTCATCCATTTTCATTATATAGCTTTATAGAGGTGGGCATCTGTCTGAATGAAAGGGGCAATGAGGACGTACATAGTCAAGTAGTTTTTTATTTGTATGTTTTTACTACATCTATTGCAATAAATTTACTTTTATTCTGACAATTAAGATTCTGATTATTTGAGGGCTCTACTTAATGGATAATTCTCCCCTAGAAGTCTTAAGAATAAAAATGTGGATTTATAAGAAAAACAAAAAACCAGAATATTCTATATAAATCCAAGCCAGAAGAAAGAAGGGAGAAAACTTTAATTTTAAAAAATATTTCAAGCTAGTATAACATACAATAGGCAATAAACCAACAAAGTCATGCACTTATTTTATAAATTCAGAAAAAAGCAAAGTTTCATGTGTCTTCTCTCTCAAGGAGGCTTGTTCAACTATAACCTAAAATGTGGAAACATGCCTGATTGATGATGTATTGAAGATAAACCTTTTCCTCTTCAGATATCAATCAAATGATGACTCCCTATATTAAATCAAAAGATCCACGTTTGGTTATAATTCCTGGGAAGCTTATCTGGCAAGAACATAAATAGTTGGGTCTAGAAGTCAAGATGCTCTACTGTTTCTGAGGAATGCAGGCTATTCACACCGCTGCTCTAATGATCCTATTATGTAGTGTGCTTGGTACATTCCCCAAAAGTTATTTCTACCTGGAGTCAAGCTAGTCATGCCAATACTGATGGGAGGCTGTAGTAACCAGGTGAGAAATGACCCATCCTCTCTTTCCTTATCCCTCAGTTGACATTCACTGCAGTCAATCAACACCTGTAGAAAGGGGGTTTACTCCACTATCCCTTCTAGCATGGGGTCTATTTTCTAGACAGGAAGTTAAGACAGACACTCATGAAGACTATAAGAATGATTTAGCAGAACATATTATCCAAAGGTACAGAGACCTGAAGCAACATGAGGTGTTTAGCTGTACTGGGAAGGGCTGTGGTGCCTGAAGAGGAGGCCAGCATCTTGTGATGGAGGTTAGATCACAAAGCGCATCAGCTGGTACATTAACGAATTGAGATTTTATTCTATAAAATATTGGGAAGCCAGTTAGTAATTTTATGCCAACACTTATATCATCAGATCTGCATTTTAGTAAAAGCACTTCTTTCTTGTGTAGACTGTAGAAGTTTAGAGGTTTAGAGTAGAAAAAGGAACAATACTAGTATTTACTGCTATGGCTCAGATAAAGACTCATATCAAGGAAAAGCAAGAAACTAGAAAATAGGATAAATTTAACAGCAATTAAGAAGATGGATTTGGCACATATAATGTTCTGAAACTGCTGCTGTTTAAAGTGGAATCTTTTAGTGTTATATTTTTACTAAGCATCAGTTTAGATTTTAAAAGTTGAAATTGAAATTAATTCACATAGATTTGTATATAATGTAAATTAGCACCAGTGGTACAATTAGGACCAATCTACCTTTATTTTTTGTTTGGTTTTGTTATTTTTGAACTTTTTTTTGGAGGAGCAGGAATTACTGTAACAAAATATGTATATCCAAAGGTGAAAATCTGTAAGGATAGAGATAAAACCATTGTTTATATGTATTCCAAATTTCTACATTGAAAATGTATTATTTGTATAATTAAAAAATGAAAAGTGACTAATTTTTAAGATACATATGTATATAAATAAAAGAAATAGCATTATGAAGATAAGACATTCTAAAGTAGGTAGAACGGAGATGTCTAAAAGATAGCTGGGTATTCAGATCTGGAAAGGAAGCGGGGGGGTGGGGCGGTCTAGAATAGAGGTAGAGGCCAGGGCATTAATAAGATCATGAGGGGAAAGACCATGTGGTTAGTGACAAAACTTTAGAGACTGCTAATGCTGGAGACCTGGGTAGAAGAGGATTCAGATGGAGAACATGAAGAGGAGGCAATAGCTGGGATGGTGGTAGCTCGAAAATTTCTATTGTAAAAAGGACTCAGACCAGCAACTGGGTCAAACAAGGCTTGAACATTTGCTTGCGTGGCCCTTGATGTAAGAATTGAGAAAATTAAACTGTCTATATCAAAGAAGGGGGTGCTGCTGGATATTATATTTCCATCCCAGACCCACTTTTCAGTTATTCTAATACTGAGAGGAGGGAGAACCAGGAAAGCACATTGCCTTGAAAACCAAAGGAGGATGGAATCAGCGTCAAATTTGGAAGATATATCTATATAGATAGATAGATAGATAGATAGATAGATAGATAGATAGATAGATAGATAGAGAGAGAGAGAATATTCAGCCAGTTTACAACTGCTGATGTTTTCCAGTGAGATTTCAGTGAAGTAATGGGGGAATAAGCCACAATGCAATGTGGAGCCGTGGAATAAGAGGTAAGGGTTAATGAGGGTAGAGTTTTCTTTAAGAAGTTTGACTATGAAGAGATGAAGAAGGATATGGCAGTTTCCACAGGGGAGTGCAGGGTCAAAGGGCCTCAAGAACAGTTTGAAGACACAAGTAGAGACCTTGCCTCAGAGTTACTCCTCAGAACCCCGTGTGATAGACCAGCAATGCCTGCAGTGCAAATTGATGGCTGCCCTTCTCCAGGAAATCTCTCCCCCATAGGGCTCCATTTCCATCTAAAAGTCCACCATGAAAGAGTCATTTTAGTTGGGCCTTAAAGGCTTTTCACTAGCAGCAATTTTCTATTAAAGTGCAAATACCCAAGTAACAACTGGAAATGAAATCAGGATAGATGCTTGAAATCGAGAGTGAAATGGCAGATGCCAAGGAAAATCTTTGCCTGCCTCCCAGTTTTGCCTAGCTGGCCCTCAATTTAATCACTAGTAACAACAGAAAATTACCTGTGTTTGTATTGGGCAAAGAAACACTAATTCATCACTGGCCCCATTTAGCTGAAGATATCCTTCCTGTCCAACATACAGAGAAGCATCATCATACATAAGTTATCAATTTCTAGGAGTGAAATTCAACTTAATAAACACAATACTAATCAAAATTAATTACATCAGGTAATACAGATGGCACTAAAAATGTTAAATGTCCAGAGCCAAACTTCTAGGGATCAATTGTAATTTTTCCTAGTTATGGTGGGGAAATCTAAGTCTAACAGTGGTAACTAGGTGGCTTCTGAAAGGAAACAGAATAAGCCTCTCCAAAAACTTCCACTTTGGCATATGGATTATTTTGAGCTGAAGACAACTGAGAAGTAGCAGATGGAAGAAAAGCTTTCTGCCCTCCCCTATTTGTCTAAAAACAGGGCATACATTTTAAAGGTGCCTTCCCTCCACTTTCTACCATGAATTTTTGAAGTAAATCATCTGAGACTCTACCCTTATCAGCCCAGAGATGGTACCAGAGGGATTTACATAACAAACTTTACTATGTAACCCTACCTACTCTTGGTTTCTCCGTATATTTTCCTTCCCACAATTTGCCGCCCTGAGAAGCTCAAAGTTCCCTTTTTTTGTCTTGTCACTTTTCTACATACTTATTGTTTATTGCTAAGATACTATAGACTCTCAAGTTCTAACCACTCCTTTGAGTTGCGTGTAACTGAGTACTCCCATGTGTATGCATGATGTACACATTAATAAACTTCTGTGTTTTTCTACTGTTAATCTGTCTTTTGTTAGTCTAATTTTCAGAACCCCCCCCCCCCGGGAATGAAGGGCAGAATTCTTCTCTTAATATTTCTTCACCAATTGAAGCAACTTATGTTTGTATCTGCATGCCTGCCTCTATCCCCATCACAAGTTCTTTGGATCATAGATTCACAGATCATATTGTTCTCTCATATACTGGAGGCAGATCATTCACAATTTATGTTTGATCAACCTGTAAATACCCTTAGATGAGCACCTGAAAAAAAGCACTTTTAACCTATACCAGAGATACTGCAACCCAAGAAGGAATTTCCTTTCTATTTCCAATTGAATGTGCTTTCCCATACTTACCAAGGACAACGTCACACACCATCTGTAATTCTTACTTCACTCCAGATGGTCTACCTTGGTAGAAAGTATGCAGTATAACTAGTAAAAGAGGGAGAAGAAAGAGGAAGAGGAGGAACAGTGGGTGAAGGAGGAGGAGCAACTGGAAAAGGTGGAAGGTGGGTCATTAAACACCAGAAACCATTTTCTATTTAGTCACTCACACTCTTCAGTCCCCAAACTGCCCCATTTCATTACTTATCCATTCATGCCTTTTCCCTTTCGTCCCATGCCATGACAGACTCTTATAACGAAATGCCTAAAAAATGTGAATTTGATTCTTCGTTGAAATAAAAATAAATTTTACTTCAATTCATTGAAAATCAAGGAAATATTAGTTTTTACACGTTAGGTTGCTTTTCCTGAAAGCAATAGTTGAGCCCAGAACCATGGCTTTGGGTCTGAGATGTGGATAAGTTGCTGTAAGTATATGTTGAGCTCTCAAAATTATTGTAAAGGATCTGAGGATTCATATGCTAACCAAGCATTGTGTAGATTGAAAAATTGTATATGGCACATAGATTCTTACATTTTTTATTTACACAGTTGCATAGTGATTACTAACACATGTTCATTTAAAAGTCTTACTGAATATGTGGCTTTTGCCAACATGTATTTTCTCAATGTCAATATAATTAAGAAATTATTACAACTGTGACAGTCTGATAAGTTTTATGACATTAAAAGAGGAGAATGTCACCCAATTAAAATTATTGGGAGTCACTCTACGAAAGAATGCTGAACTGAAAATGGTGTCAAAAGAAATCAACCAGCATTTTTACTCATTCTTTCTGTTTTCTTTTGTCTCACTTCAGATGTTCTTATTCCTGTATAAGGCTACCTCTAGCCCAAAGAGTACCTTTCTGCAAATGAGAAAAGGAGCCCCTTTGTCCAAATGACAGCAAGGAACTCCAGTATGATGCAGCCCCATATTGTAAATAATCAACTTTTGGAAATCAATCCATCTTGAATTTGGAACAACCAGTATAATAAGCTCTTTTTTTGTGTGTGAATGACATATACAGGTGACTCACTCTTTTTTTTTTTTTTTTTTGGCATGACTTGGAAATCAGAGAATATAATATAATATAATATTCTAGCTAGCTAACCAATATTTGGGAATAATAAAGTAAGTTATTTTGGGAAACAAAATTTAATGTCTGAAATTAACTTTAGGAAACATCTAGTCAACACCCTTATTTTATGGACAAGGGTAGCAAATGTTCCTGCAATTTGTAAGCCTTCTTTGAAATCAGTGATAAGCCTGTTTAAGTTATTTTTCCAAAAATTTAAATAAAATTAAACATACCTAATAATAAAATATTATATTTGTATTGTATTCCTTTTTAAATGATTTTGAAATCACTTGGAATCTTCATGCCTGAGATTCATATTAAAGGACAGAAATCTATATTGCCCTTTATATGCACATGAATCTTACCTATCCTACATCTTTTTAAAGTTTCCTTTTCACCTCTCCTCTAAATAGTGGTGTGTGTGTTGCTTTTGTTTTGTTTTTCCTGTAAGCATGTTATCTATCATTAAAGAAAAAACGCAGCATCAAGTTCTGTGTTGACTTCAGTAACACCAAATAGTTATCTTTAATACAGCTACTACACTCCAAAATTGAAGCCAACACAGTCATTACTGCAAATTACTTGTTGAAAGGATCCATCCTACAGAGAAAAGAAATTAAGAAAAAGAATTTAAGCAATTCCTCCGAAGATGGCTGTTGTGATCAGTAAATGAATCAACCACATAAGCTTAGTGCCTAGTACATTGTACATATTCAATACATACTTATGATTATTGTAATTAATAGTATTAGTATTAGGCATATATTTGATGCATTTGACCAGTAGCACAGTTCAGTGATAGCAAAACACTAGCTACAGGACAAATTCTTCAAATACATGCCTAATACTAATACTATTAATAACAATAATAGTGAGTATGCATTGAATATGTACAGTGTACTAAGCACTAAGTTTATGTGATTGTTTCATTTACTCATCACAATAACCATTAAGTGCCATCAATTAAAAAATGAGAAAACTGGAGCTAGAAGCAAATACTTTGCTTGGGATACAGATGGGAAGTCTATGCATATCTTTCTGAGTTGACTATGAACCACCTCCCTATAACCATTCGTAAGCAGGCCATGTTGAGTATTTCTGTATGCCACTTCATATCCTTAGGTCCCATCTCTTACTCCAGCCACTGATGTGGCTCCCAGATCCATGCCAGAGAAATCTGACAGCATCTTGTTTTCTGCCCCCAGGCCTCTACGATGCTACTACATACGATGAAGCATGTTGCATTCCTACCTGTGCAACCAGGGAAGGTTGAAATGGATGTGACGCTAACTTTGACCATGAGTCTGTGTCTCCTTTTGCCTACGGGCAGGATTGAGATACATTTCATAAGGGTCCTCGGAAGGCCTCGCTGGATCAAGCATCTCCTGCAGGCATTCTGAGTTGCTTTCCCTCCTTTGTTTCAGTATGTCTCCCACTCCTGCTCCCTGGGATCCCCTCCCAAAGAAATAACCTACATGCAAGCCCTGTCTCAGGCTCTACTTTCAGTGGCATCCAAGATAAGAACAGACCATTTTACCCACCATCTGAAACCATCTTGTCTCTACTCCTGAGCTTTATATCACTAATATGCAACAGCCAGCATACTTTATCTGAAGAGGAAATCCCTGTCTCTGATGGACCTGACTTCTTCATTTCCTGTGAATAGCAGAGCTATCTGCATCTGTAGGGTCTCAGGACAGCATTGAGAATATTTGTCTACCTCTGCTGGAAGCCCTTCTGATTAGTCAGGCTCCTTGAGTTGGAAACATAAGGATTTATAATGAAAAAGAATCACACAGTAAAAACAGAAAGAATGAAAAGAAAACAAACCAATAAAGAACCTATCCTATCATAACATTTGAGGTTCTGGTATTTGCTGGCTTTGGAGGGAGTTCAAAATAAATGAAAGAAATGTGTATTTTATTAAATGTTAATATTTTGAAGAAGTGGGGGGAAAGAAAAGATAAATGCTTCCAATCATATTTGCAAATATGAGGCATCTCCTAGCCCCTTCAAAATGGTTAGATGTTTTACTCGCATTTGAGCCATCTACTCAGTTTTGGAAGTCAACACCTGGCACCAAACAGAAAATTGTGCGAGGAGTAGCAAAGTTGCATGCCCGTGGGTCCAACCAACAGAGATGGGCACCACACTATGCTCTCAACCTGGACTGTAATACAATAATGAGTCACTTTCAGCCAAGTTGCAGCTGCCCATCTGACTTCCTCCACAGGAAGAACCTATTGCTTCTGACCCCACGTAGATCTGCCTATAATAAACTCTATCCTTCCCTTGCAACATCTGCTATTGTTAACATGATCTCTGTTTGTCTTGAAGTATAAATAGGCTCCTAATTTCAAGAGTTCAGAATACACTGAACCATAACAGCCTCGCTTCTTCCTTTTCTTATTGGTAAGAGCCTTACCCCTCTCTTGGGTTTTGGAATTCATTTTAAGAACAACAATGAAATAGAGTGGAGAGGAAGAAGATTTGAGAGGATCAGCAGTGTTCCAGGGGTCCAGAAATGAAGAGTTGTCCCTTGCCTTTGTTTTTCCTATATTTGCAGAAATACATGTTCATTGTAACTTTGAGCCATTTTCTGTAATATCTTTTCTCCATGCTGAAGTGGAAACTTTCGGTCAGGAGGAAAAATAAAACTAATTTTATTATTAATTAGTATCCAAAGTGCTTTGCCATGTTCAAATTTACCAACTTTTTATTTTGCTTGAACAAGACACTTTCTTGTTCCTTATTATTGACTAGAGGCCCAGTGCACAAATTCAGACATGGGTGGGGTCCCTTGACGTGGCATGCGGCAATCAGGCCAAAACCAGCAGTCCCAGGCTGCCTGACAATCCTGCCTGCCGCTCCAGCTCATTCTGGCCCCACTGCACCTGCTGTGAGCTAACACCCAGTCATTCCCAATGGGGAGAGGCTCACGCCTGCACAGCTGCACTTGCCAGCCGTGAGCCCAGTATCTGGTGCCTGTTGGTCAGCTAAGTGTCACTCCCACTTTGGGAGCGCACTGACCTCCAGGGGGCAGCTCCTGCATTGAGCGTCTGCCCCCTGGTGGTCAGTGCATGTCATAGCGACCAGTCAACCAGTTGTTCGGTCACTTAGGCTTTCATATTTTCATATATATATATATATATAGATAGATAGATAGATAGATAGATATAGATATAGATATAGATATAGATATATAGATATAGATATAGATATAGATATAGATATAGATATAGATATAGATATAGATATAGATATAGATATAGATATATAGATATATATCCTATATAATAAAAGAGAAACATGCAAATTAATGTCCCTCCGCTATGCTCAAGCCATGCCCACAAGCCACGTTCACAAGCCAATCAGGAGTGAGTATGCAAATTAACCCAACTAAGATGGCGGTGGCCACTGAGCTGGAGTGAGCAGGAGGCTTGGGTTGCCCCTGGCAATGAAGGACCCTGGCTGGCCCTGGGCTACGCTCAAGGCTACAAAGTTTCAATTATAGAAGATAAACAAATCTCAGAAAAAAAAAGAGGCTGGGAGCTTGGGTTGCCGGGGGGCATGGCCAGCCTGAAAACAGCTCTCAGCCCCTCACCCAGGATGGTCACACCCCATGGGGTGAGGGCCCCCACTGGGGGGGTTGGCCAGCCTGAAAACAGCCATCAGCCCCTCACCCAGGATGGCCACACCCCCATGGGGTGAGGGTCCCCGCTGGGGGCCTTGGCCAGCTTGCAAACAGCCATCAGCCCCTCACCCAGGCTGGCCAGGCACCCCAGTGGGGACCCCAATGCTGAAAGGGGTGTGGACAGTCTAAAAACATCCCTTAGCCCCTAACCCAGGCTGGTCAGGCACCCCAGAGGGACCCCCACACTGATCCAGGACACCCTTCAGGGCAAATCAGCCGGCTGCCACCCATGCACCAGGCCTCTATCTTATATAAGAAAAGAGTAATATGCAAATTGACCCTAACAGCAGAAGGACTGGGAATGACTGGTCACTATGACACACACTGACCACCAAGGGGCAGATGCTCAATGCAGGAGATGCCCCCTGGTGGTCAGTGTGCTCCCACAGGGGGAGCTCTGCTCAGCCACAAGCCAGACTGACAGCTGCCAACACAGCGGTGGTGGCGGGAGCCTCTTCTGCCTACTCAGCAGCACTAAGGATGTCCGACTGCAGCTTAGGCCTGCTCCCCGCTGGCAAGTGGACATCCCCCGAGGGCTCCCAGGCTGTGAGAGGGCACAGGCCAGGCTGAGGGACACCCCCGAGTGCACAAAATTTTGTGCACTGGGCCTCTAGTGTGTGTGTGTGTGTGTGTGCATGTGTGTGTGTGTGTACACACACACACATACATACTTGTTTTGAAGTAGAGAATACAGGCGAGCATCAGTTCTTTCCTCTGATGAAGAGTTACACTGGGCCTGACAGCTCTATGTCTGCCATTAGTTGAGTTGACTTCACTCCTCTGAAACCTAGCTTGCTCATCTATAAAATGGGTGATTGTGTAATTATTTTACAGTACTGTTAAAGTAGTAAATGAAATAACGCACATGAAATGCTTACGTGTGTTTAGTAAACATTACATAATGATTTTCCAGTGTGATTTTATCTTTTAGTGAAACTCAGAAAGCCTTAGAACACACTTATCTGAACTCCTTCAGATAGAGAGTAATCTATTCCATAGGTATTTCCAGGGGGTTAAAACAGATAAAATGCTTAGAAGAATGCCTAGCAGGTAATAAACACTTGATAAATGTTAGCTATTCATCACCACCATTATTAATGTATCATTAATAATGTATAATTATCTTTACAATTGTAATCAGTTTACTGAATGAGCTAGACTCAGCAGGTGCATGAGAGGAAATTTAGTCTTTCTAATCAATTCTCATTCCAACTCATGCTGTCAAATCTTTCTCAAATCCCAATCCTGGATGAAAGCCTAGGTAGATAACACAGCTTTTCCGACTACTTTCACATGTGAAAAATTCCAGTCCAATCCAATGCATCCTCAATCCCTTTGAAAACCACTTTCTTCCCTCAGCTTGGATCTGACACAGGCTGTGAAATCTGTGATGAGAAAAAGTGTGGTTTTCTTTGCACCATTTCCCCACCTGGATTCTTCTATCTCCCCTCACTTTGAAACCTCTACTTCTCTAGGACTGAACTTCAGGCCTGAAGCTGAGAGAGAGAAGAGCAATATGGGACAGAGAGGACTGCCTTGAGGAAGAACATTTATAATTCTAACTCAAAAGAGTCAGGTTTAGCAATGTGAAATAATCAGAGAACAATGTCTACCAAAGCTATTATCCTTTATTTTTATGGTTTGTGAGCCACATGAATTATGTTATTTTTTTTCTAAAAGCAATTGTGAAAAATAGACAGAAGAGGTATTATTGTAGATATTTTACAGATGAAGAAATAGGCTATGGGAGCATAAATGACTTGTCCAAGATCGCAGAGACAGTAACTGGGAGAGCCAAGTACTGGTATATCTGAGCTTCTTCTACTGAAAGGCAGGAAAAAGTCTAAAAATCAATGCTTTCTGACACATAGAGAAAGCAGAAATTCAGAACTGAATCACTTTAAAAGACCTCCACAATTTTGATTTATCAATCATGTGTGTTCTTCTGATATCCACAATGCCTAGAATTAAAGACTATTCCATTAGCAGGATGTTAGGAAACAGCTGGTCTAAGGAGGAGCAAGGAGGATACACTGAAGGTGTTCCATTCCCCCAACAAAATTGGGAACTGAGTTTTGTTTTACTTGAGTACATTCCCACTTTGCTTCTTCTCAGTTTCTTGTCATTTACTCAACAATACTAATTCTCATTTCAGCTCTACTAATAGAGTGCTGCTAATCCCTTGGGAGGAGAAATGCATCATCTAACATGGAGAGACAACTGAGCACAGATCAAGGAGATAAACATCACTGGCAGTGGGATGCTGCTACATTGGTAGAAGCTTGTTTATTCATTTTTTGTAACCAGAGTTAATAAATAAGAAAAAGTATGAAGAACTGCACAGGATAAGAATCAGCAAAATTCAAGTTATCTCTGAAAGAGGGCAGAGAAGGGAAATCAATTGGAATTGGGGAGGCACCCACAGGGGCTTCAACTGTCTTTGTAAATTTGTAATGTTTAAGTTCTAAAGCTGGATGGTGGGCACACAGGCATTCATTATATTCTTTTTATATCATCATACAATACAATTATTCAAATCAATTTTAATAATAGAAAAGACCCACTTGCTGGAACACAAATTATTTTTATAGGGCTCTTGTTCTTAAATTTTTGAATTTCACATTGTTTTAATTATTTTTATATAACAAGAACAACAGAAGGCTAAAAGCTAGAATGTTCTTTGAATAAAACTGGATTTGCCCAAATAGGCTGATAAAATGGGGCATGGAATTGAAATCACTTTCTTTTCATTTAGCTTGACTATGTCCTTCATTAGCAACTAACATTCTCCTGAATCTATATGGAGGAGCTAAGGGGAGACAAATCAATTATCTGAAAATAATCTATAAGCATCATCAACTTCAGCAACCTTGAAGAGTAAATACGTAAATACACAAATATAATACAATGGTTCAGGTTTAGTGATAGGCAGAGACGCAAGGGATGGGTGTTCTCAACACACAGGGTCAGGAAAAGCTTCACAAAGTACCTCTTCAGATGGGTTTCAAGAGCTGAATGCTGTATACTGCACAGCACCTGTTTGGCTGCTCATCCTGTCTTTGCCTTTTCCCCTTCTCCACATTATGGACTCTGACCTGTGGCCCAAGAGCGGAAACATAACTGAGCTCTGGCCAATCATATTCCCCCATTCTTTTGGATCCAGTGATTAGTCCTGAAAGAGTCACAAAGGTTCAATAGGAATTATCAGTATTCTCCTAAGCCTGATATACAGACATTGGGAGTGAAAAATAATTCCTTTCCATTTGGGATTACTAAACAGGGATTAGTGAGGCAATATTCCCTTTCAGATAGAAAGGTCTTTTGGCAGCAGGTGGAAATGAGGCTAAGAGTCATGAGCAGAGGCAAGCAGAAATAACAATGGAAGGGAGCTGACAGCACTGGATTCCTGTTTATCTCAAATCCTGGGTTCTTCTATGTCTTTCTTCAGTTCTGTTAGAGATTGCAATACCTTTCCCAGAAACACAAGCCAAATATTTACATGTTGCTTAAGGTTCTTAGAGTAGTGATTCACTACTCACCCTGATTAATATTTTGAGTAAACAATCACACGAGAGGCAGGGCAGGGAATTGGATTCTGAGAAGAGAGTGGAAGAAACACAGGCATGGAATCATGAGCAACATTAGAGAAGAAAGTAGCCTAGGTTCATGGTTACTGCTTCTGTTAAGAAATAAAGCCAATACCATAGGCAAAGGTCAGACTAAGACAGTGATGGGGAACCTGTGCCACGCGTATCAGAGGTGATACGCGAACTCATTTTTTTGGTTGATTTTTCTTTGTTAAATGGCATTTAAATATATAAAATAAATATCAAAAATATAAGTCTTTGTTTTATTATAGTTGTAAAGATCAAAAAATTTCTGTATGTGACACAACACCAGAGTTAAGTTAGGGTTTTTCAAAATGCTGACACGCCGAGCTCAAAAGGTTCCCCATCACTGGACTAAGACGACCTATATATTCTTTCACCCTCAATACAAGTGCCTACCATGTGCATCTCATTTCCAAAGGTCAAAATATCTCAGCAAGTAGATATTTTGGTTAAATGAAACATTGTTGAGTAGTTTTTTTGCTACTGGTTGAAAATTTCAGCCTTATGCCAGGGCACTATCATTTTAATACTGACCTACTTGAGATAAAAAAAATTATTTAAAAAAAATATATATATTTGTATTGATTTCAAAGCGGAAGGGAGAGGGAGAGACAGAAACATCAACAACGAGAGAAAATCCTTGATTGGCTGCCTCCTGCAGGCCCCACACTGGGGATCGAGCCCACAACCCGGGCATGTGCCCTGACCAGGAATCAAACCACGACCTCCTGGTTCATAGGTCAATGCTCAACCATCAAGCCAGGCTGGCTGGGTGACAAAATATTCTTCATTATACTCAATGGTCAATCTTTTCTATTGTAACTTAAGACCTGAGGGCAGATGGGTTGAATAGAAGTTGTAGGAGGAAGAACAACCTCCTACAAATCATTTACCACTGTCTTCTGGCCTACATGTCAACCATAGCCTCTCTCTACTGTTCACACCTAACTACACTCATCCAATGAATAAACATACTTCCTCTAGAAACGGAAAATGGTGAAAAAATTGCCTTTATGTAATTGAATCATGAAATATTGTCCCTAATGTTCATAGCGTATGAAAGTGTGTCCAGTCACTGTTATTTAGGAGGTAAAATATCTAAAGGATATATAGAAATATTAAAAACTCTTTTTCAGATTTATCAACTTGAAGTTTAAGCAATAAGCTTAGTATTGGTGTAATTTGAAGTTGAGCATGAAAAGAAGATGATGCTATGTCAGAATCATTAAATAACATTTATTATCTACCATCTGATCTATAGATAAATAGAAATGGTCTCAATGAAAGTGATATATGATATTTCTGGCTTCTTTCACATAAAATGAGAACAAGTACAAATGGAGACATGATGAAATAAAAAAAAAAGCACAAAACAGCACTTAAAGTTGATAATGCAGTTCAACATGATCATGCAAGCAAGCACACTTAATAAGACAAAGGTAAATACAAATGCAATGTTCCTGTGTATGGAGTTTATTTTTTATTTACGTCGTGGGAAATTATCATTTAAGTATTCATAACCTGGCAGAGGGTTATACTTTTTTGTGTGTTTAAACTATTCAGACATTTCATTGCTTTCTTTAGTTCAGTTGATAGCCCACATAGTCTTCTGAATATCTGGCTAGACTGACCAAGTCTTAATATAGGGGCATGGCTGCTTCGTAGACATGAAGAAACAGACAGTTTTAAGTATGCATATGAATAGCGATATAACTTAAATGTCAGTCAGATACTAAAGCTTCTGAGACAGGTAATGTGGTGTAACAGAGAATGTGTACGATTTGGAATTAGATTATGTTTTGGGCATTTTTTTTTTCTTACAGGTAAAAATGGAAATAACCCAGAGTAGAATTATTCACCCTCAACATTATTGAAAAGTTGGGCTGGATAATCCTTCGTTGTGGGGGCTGTACTATACATCCTGGGATATATAGTAACCTCTCTGGTCTCCACCCTCTGGATGCCATTAGCACTCCTTCACTTGGGACAACTGAAAATGTCTTCAAACATTGCCAAATGTCCCCTGGGGGAAAAATTAATCACCTCACTGCAAACCCCAGACGTGGCGGATTGTTGTGTGAATCAAAAGAGATAATTGTTACTATCTTTATAAAGTGAAATTACCTTATGCATATTGTATCTCTTTATATAATAGAACTAATTTCCCAATCTTTTAATTAGACTAATTATACTATACAATAAATGGCTTTGCTCTCTTGTGGGAAAATCCAGAAACAAAGCCAGGTCTGGCAGTTCTTCAAGGGCAGGATCATTCCTTAGTCACAATTTTATCCGCACTGCCTGACAGTTTCTGACACATGTCATCTCGCCATGAATCTTCTGTGAGTGAAAAGGAAAGTCTTAAAAGGACTCTTACTGTGTGTATTCTTAAGAATGTCTTAATTCTAGTGAATCTCAATGAATTACTTGTATTTAGCATTCCCAACATCAGGGAAGTTTTCAGGGCAAGGAGGGCATAGCCAGTAGAACAGAACAATCTTAATCAATACTATTATCAATCATATTTCTATATCTCCTATTACATATTTTTCCAAATTGTCAGAAAATTAGCAGATTTCTATTACTATGAGAGTATTCCATGTTACTGTCTGGGTGGCTGCAATAGAATTGCTAATTCGTTTCTCTCTTATCAATTCTTGCAAACCTCCATTTATTTCTTCCAGAGTTTTAAAAATACAGAGTAAATCACATCAGTCCCTATTGCAAGTGGAGTGAAATTTCATTTTCTTAGAATGTCTGACAGGGCTCCACAGGATCCAGCTCTGGTGCACTTGTCCAGCCTCTTCACTGGCTACTTGTTTGCTTGCACACTTTCAAACAAAAGCTCTCCTCAGTGCCAGGCATCTCCCAAAGTTCTGGCTCCATTTTATTGCCTTTCTCCCTTCTGTAACAATCTCTTCTACCTTATTTTTCAACTACTATCTATTTGAGATAATTTTCCATTTTATCTCTAACTGTAACTTATCTCCCAATCTCTAATCTCAGAAATTCCAAGCACCCGATGAATATCTGAATAGTTCCACTCCATATATTGGTCACCCCAAATTTACTAAAGGCAGAGCTTAGGCAATCATCCTCTTCTTT
The DNA here is from genome assembly GCF_963259705.1 of Myotis daubentonii. Taxonomy (NCBI): domain Eukaryota; kingdom Metazoa; phylum Chordata; class Mammalia; order Chiroptera; family Vespertilionidae; genus Myotis; species Myotis daubentonii. The sequence continues at coordinate 79,001,401 of NC_081845.1, read as the reverse complement.
CTTACATCTCCCAATCTGCTATTGGAACCTCCATTCCCCAAGATATCCTGACTATGGACAATGGAGTCACTGTTGCCTTCTTCGCATCAGTTCCCTAGTCAGGAGTAGGCAAACCCCTTCTATTTCCTCTCTTTTGTATTTCTTTGATCTGTAACCATCCTCTTCATTCTGATTGCCATCAATCTCCTCCAGGTCCTCAATGCATTTCCTCTAAATCCAAACAAACGGAACAGTGTCCTAACAAGTCCTTCCATTTGGTGTATGCTCCAACCCATTCTTCACCCTGCTTCCTGCTGTCTCAATCATCTTCTAAAATACAGCCTCCTAGGGCCTCCTCCTCTATTCTAAACTCTTTGAAGGCCCCTCAAAAGCTACTGAAGTAAATAGAAGTACTTTAGTCTGGCATTCAAGGCTTTCCAAAAATATGGTTCCACGCTCCTGTTCTTCTCAACCTATTTCTGATACTGCAGCCAATAATAATAATAATAATAATAATAATAATAATAATAATAATAATTTTTAAAAAATGCCCCACACCTCTGCATTCTTTATTCATGCCTCAATATGGAAAGTTATTTTCTCCTTTTGTCAAAATCCCTCCCAGGCTGTCCACTGTAAGTACTACTTATGTAATTGCAAGTGTTTATCTTATATTGCTTCATATCATAGTTGGGTACTTTGATTCTTTACTAAATCATTAGCTCTTTGAGGGTCGAAGATCAATCTCATATATAATCCCCCAGAAAGCCTATATATTGGAAAGGTCATGAACATTAAGAAAAAAAAGCATGGGCCTGAATTCAGAAAGACTTGAACACAAATTCTGGCTTTACCATTAGGTGTACCATTTTGAACAAAATCCCTAAACTCAGTGAGGCTCAGTTTTGTCACATTTAGAATGATGACAATTAGGCTTACTTTTAAGTTATAAAGATATGATATATAAAGCACCTAACACAATGTCTGGCATATAAGAAGTACTCAGTAAATGGAAGCTACTTTCATGGTAGTAGCTATTATTACATTGTAATAAAGAATCAATTCATGTTGGTTAAGCTACACTAAAATTAGCATAATAAATCTTTGTTGCCCCCAGGAAGTTATAATCAAATTGGGAAAAGATGTCACCACAATATGCTAACATAATTAACCATTCTAAGCAAAAAGTAACATGAATGATAACATCACCAGTAAGTTCCAAGGTTGTCGGAGGAGTAAGACTTCACTTCTTTCTGAACTTTTGCAACATGGAACAGGGACAGGAATACGCTTGGTCTGAACAGTAAAGGGTTGCTCTCCTTAAATTTTTCTCTTTCAAAAAGGTTAAACTCATTTTAAATAAGCAATTTATCATTTATTTAGGTCACTAATTACTTAGTTTTTAGATTAACTTTTTATTAAAAGGCATTCCACTATGGGGGGGGGGGGATACTGGCTTGACAGGGAATATATGTCTGGTCTTTAGGCTATCTGAAAGCTCTTTTCTCCTGTCAAAACCCCACCATCAGTCCACTCAGAGGGCTGTTTATGTACTTGCAAGTGCTTATCTTATATTGTTTATAAAGGAGTCATTTTTATTCCAGGACCTCCATGATACCAGCCGCAAGTAATAAATTCTGGATATGTTTTCCACAGAAACCTTCTAGGAAACAGTGAGGTGATAAGCCCTGTTTTACAAGAGATTCAAAATCAGGTTCACAGGGTAAGACTAAATGGCCTTTCTCCTTATCATAAACAGACAGAATCGTCTTTCATGCTCACCCTCCTGCACCATTCTTTCCCCAGCATGCATGGTCCTGTTTGGAGGGGGAGAGCTAGGGAATTCACTAACTTTTCCAATTAGCAGGAACTAAGCAGATAGACCAGTGCAGAGTTTAAAGCTATGTAACTATTGACTATGCAAGAGCAGTTCAAGTTTGAGTGGAACAATTTTGAGAGAGATGGGAAAATCAACTCTTGAGAATTTCAAATGGTGTTTAATCTACCTCCAAAGTGAATGAAAAGTAAGAAAGGATATTTTTAAAAAATTAATGGTGAGCCCAACTGGTGTGGCTCAGTGGTTGAGCATCAACCTGGAAATCAGAAGGTCATCATTCGATTCCTAGTCAGGGCACATGCCCGACTTGTGGGCTGGATCCCCAGTGGAGGGTATGCAGGAAGCAGCTGATCAATTATTCTCTCTCATCATTGATGTTTCTAACTTTCTTTCCCCACCTCCCTTTCTCTCTGAAGTCAATAAAATATATTTTTAAAAAATAACAGTGAGACATTATTTTTTATGTTCTGCATATGTGTATGATCAAGAATGATTTAAGAGATTCTAAATAGTTTCCTTCCCTTTTCTCCTTCTTCCTTTTCAAAAGGAGAAAGGGGAAAGAAAATACCTTAAGTCACCAAATATGGATTCATCTCAGAATCTTGGAATCACTAAGTACCTTAGTCCGAATAATGGCCCCAAGAAGTCCATGTGGTAATCATCAGAATCTGTGAATGTTGCCTTGGTGGCAAAGAGACTTTGCAGATGAGATGAAGGATATAAAGATGGGGAAAGAACCTGGGATTATCCAGGTGGGCTCTAAATATCACCATAAGTGTCCTCCTAAGAAGGAGGCTGAGGAAGAGCCAACTACAGAAGAGGAGAAGGCAATGTGACTGTGAAGGCAGAGACTAAAGTGACATAGTGGCCAGGCAAACAGCAAGAGGCAATGTGGGCAGCAAAACATCCCAGTCACTCAGTGAAGAAACGTAAGACAACCTCTAGCTATGAGGTTGTAGGGAGAAAGGGGTCAGAGAGGAGAAATGCTTAGAGTACCTCTCATGCCATATGACTCAGCACTTCTTGGTTGTGGCCTCTCCTCACAGAGCAGTGAGAGTAGGTCCAGGGAGAAGGGGAAGAGGTTCAAAGCTAGTTGGCTCCTGGACAATAGAGAGCCTTCCTCTGACCCGTAAGTTCCTGCTGTGGGAAGACGCTCTCCCCAGGCCTATGAAGAGACTTCGACCGCACACCTGGTGGCTTCCCCAGCAATGGTTATTGGGATAGGCACCTGGATCTTTTTTAAACAAGGCTAAACAATTGCTCCTTATTTTAAAAACTTTTCTGTTTCTGTAGCTATTTTTATATCTAAGGCAAATGGAGAGCCAGGTGGAGGCTCAGCAATGGAAACCTTGCCCCTGTTTTGGAAGCCATGTAAGTCAGCATGTCCTTCAAAGGAATTTCCCACCATGTACACCATTACACTCATATTGTATTTGGAGAAAAGAAGAGAGGAAGGCAGGAAGGCAGGAAGGAAGGAAGGCAGGAAGGAAGGAAGGCAGGAAGGAAGGAAGAAAGGAAGGGAGGAAGGGAGGGAGGGAGGGAGGGAGGGAGGGAGGGAGGGAGGGAGGGAGGGAGGGAGGGAGGGGAGGAAGGGAAAGGAAGAAGAAAAATGAAACAGGAGTATGGGGGCAAGAAAGTCCCAGAAAGAAAGAGAGATACCGTCAGTGCTTGTGCGTGACTCTCTTTCATATGGAATTAATGGTGGCTTAATGGGGTATGAAAGGATGTTTTACTGGAAACAATGAGGAACAATTGTCTAGCTCACGTTTCATTTCACAGGTCATTATTGCATTAAGAAGGAAATCGACCAAGTCCGGTAAATAACAGTCTGCATATAGCCGAGAGCTTCAAACCAACAATTTTAGCCATCACCCACTAATATCTCTGTCACTTTAACCCTTGCAGGGTAGTGCTAGGGGGCTAAACAATTACAGTCTTCAGCCAGCTCTAGCAGGTGAGCATAATTCATTGCCCCTCTAGTTCCTTCTTCTGCAAAACCCAAGAGGCCATATTTTAGCATTGTTGTTTTGTTGATGAGCCAGCCTGAGCCCACTGCAGCTCTGGTGGCCTTGAACAACAACCCCCAGTTTAGACTGCAGGCAGCTTTAAACAGACTGCTTCCTCTGCAAAATTAATTGCTGCAAATGCTGTGCTCCCTCGTCGAAGCTTCTGCAAGCTCCTACTCAGCTATTTGGGGAGGCCATCGAGGTGTCTGTGAGGCCAGGGGAAATGAGCTGCTTTCCTTTATTATAGGAGTTCACATTGGTGTCACTGAGCATCATCAGGCACTGGGCATCCAAGACTTTCTAATGCCTAAATGCTGTTCCATGGAACTCAAGGGAGATTGGTGCATGAAGCAAATGCTGGCCATATTTAGAAGCACGAGCATAGCAGATAAATATATCAAAGGTAGCACACAGTACACAATCATATTTAAAATACAGCGTAGGTTTACAGTGATGAGTACATGAAATACAGAGTTTATTATTGTATTATTATTATTTATTAATTATTGTATTGTTTTCCATATGAACAACTGTAAACCTATGTTTGTCTCACCCTGTATATGTAGTAAAGTATATATTTCATTGCATATCAAAATAAGGTATTTTTCTGCTTCAACTTTAACAAAAATAAGACCAAAATCAGGTTAAGATTCATAATGTTACATAATCACATCACATAAACCAGGTCATACTGATAATTTTCCATCAAAACCTGATGTCCAGCCTACAGAGTAGACATGGAACCCTCCGCATTTCTACACTAACTCTGAAACAAGATAAACAGTCTAGCTTGCTTCCCGTGAGAGAAGAAATCTTTCAGTAATAGCATTAGTATTCCAAGTTAGTATTTCTTATTCCATATCCTCTCACCTTCTGCAACTAAAACTTAGGCCTTACAAAGGAGTGTGGTAGGATGATTAACCTCCCAAAGATGTCCATACCCTAATCCTGAACATGTGAATATGGCAAAGGGCTTTGCAGATGTGATCAAGGTTATAGGTCTTAAAGTGGGGAGATTATCGGAGTGGGCCCAATCTAATACTATAAACCTTTAAAAAGCAGATGCAGTGGAAGAGAAGGCAGGAGAGGTTCTTTGACACAATCTACGGACACAATCTAGGTTGCTGGCTTTGAAGATGAAGGGGGCCATAAGTCCTAGAAGCTGAGCATGACCCCCAGCCTACAACAAGCAAGGGAATGGGGACCTCAGTCCTACAGTCACATGGAACTGAATTCAGAAAGAAAAAAAAAAGTGAGATTGGATGCGAATTCATCCTGAAGACTTCAGAAAGGAATGCAGTCCTGTCAACATCCTAAATATGGCCTTGGGGCACACAAAGCATTGAAACCACCCTAGTATACTAAACTTCTGACCTGCAGAACTGTGAGATAATACATGGACGTTGTTTAAGCTACTAAATTTGTTATGGCAGCAAAACTAATACAAGAGCCAGCTCAGATATGATGCTCAAATGTTCAAGTCATTATCCCAGCCAGACCCATGAGAAGTGGGAGCAACAAACTAGTGGTGAGTAGCATTTCACTCATCACTTATCCTGAGCCAGGTATGGAGCTAAGTATTTTATATGCATTATGTCTTTTATAGCTCTAGGGCAGTGATGGCGAACCCTTCGAGCTCGGCATGTCAGCATTTTGAAAAACCCTAACTTAACTCTGGTGCGGTGTCACATATAGAAATTTTTTGCTATTTGCAACCATAGTAAAACAAAGACTTATAGTTTTGATATTTATTTTATATATTTAAATGCCATTTAACAAAGAAAAATCAACCAAAAAAATGAGTTCACGTGTCACCTCTGACACGCGTGTCATAGGTTCGCCATCACTGCTCTAGGGTCTGCTCCTTTGCCTCTAAACTTTAGAGTCTAAAGTGTTTAAGCAGAAAGAGAGAACATAGCCTAGGTGTAGAGATAGGCTGGTTTCCACCGGGGCTGGCAAGGAAAGGTGCATCTTGCCAACCTCACCCAAAAGGGAAGAGGTTATTACCCTCAGCCACATTTAAAAATTCAACTTTGACTCCCTTTCTCCATGGCAATTACTCTCAGGGACTTCTATTCAATTTTTATTAATATTTCTCCTGAGAGGGACCTAAGCAAATTGGAACAGGGTCCTACAGGGAGCCCCTAATTCTGTAGTTGAAAGATTGGCTTCAAGATGTAGGAAAATTTATTTTCCTCTGTCTCTCTGTTCTTGACATGCTTTACATAATAACCAACTCATTTTTCAGGATTCCCATTTGTTACATAAATGGGTTTTACTATCATTATTCTTATTAAAATAATAACACATATAGATGATTTTCTAAAATGGTAACTTCCCAGTTGATCCTCTGAGCAGTGGTATTAAAGATCAGGATGGTGACAGGTACAAGGCAGAGTCTTTTCGTTTTTACTGTGTGTTTTACTGTTTCATTTATTCACTCAACCAAAATCTTGAAGATAATTTCTGAGTCACAAGTATAGGCCATTAGATGGTTGCCTGATGCCAAGAGGCTCCATCAAGTGACCTTCGAGAACAGTTTTTGAGAACAATTTCCCCACATATTATTGAGATCTATTCGCATTTGTTGTATGAGAAACAGTAACATCAGTATTACACAAGCAGGGAAATTTTTGAACACCTGTAACTAAAAGAAATTATTTTACTTTTTGCCATGGCAATATGCTGGCTCTCTCTTTTCCCTTTTCTTTTTTTTTCTTTCTTTCTCTTTAAAAAATCCCCACCGTATTATTTTTAGGAATTTATGTGTTTTCATTTTTCAGATTTTAATAATAGAAGAATCTTTCATTTCATTCTTTCAGTACAGTAGTATTGAAAGATTTAGTAGATAGAAGTTCAAATTTCAACTCATTTTATACCTAAGACAGATGGATGTTGTTTGTCTGTTTGATTATTTTACATTTGTGTGTGTGCATTTTAATGGAAGGGAATACTTAAGCAGCCCCATCAATAAATAAAAGGCTTGTGCCTTACCAATAGGTGCCAAACAAATTCATGAAACCTTCTCATTTCAATTTCATGGTTTTGAAAGATTGATCTAGTTTTCAGCTTATCTCCATATATTTGCATAATCACTAGATATAAAAACTAATGCAATTTTTTGACAATTTGAATGCAATAATTAAAAATATCCTATAAATAGATGGTATAAGAATGGAGCAAAATATTTTTAAAGGTCAGAAATAAATCTAAATGTCTTTGAGAACGTAGTTTATTTTCCCATGTTTTAAATCATGGGAAAATAGAAATTCTTCAATTAATGATGTTGAAGCATTTGACGAGTCACTTAAGGAAAAAAAACATATCTTTTTTCTTCACAAAAATAAATTCTACATGGGTTAAAGATAAAAAATGAATCATTATAATTAACAGAAAATATTAATGACGTTAAGTGATCTTAGAGTTGTGGAGATCTTTCTTAGCATACATAAAAATCTAGAAAACATATGAAAAGATTTGAAAAATTTCACTATAAGAATTAAACATGTCTGCAAAGAATATTAAAATCTAAACTAAACTAAAAAACTAGGAAAAATCTTGCAACTCAAAAGGACTAATTTATACATTTTGGAAAAATCATTGACAAACTAAAGGATATAAAAAATAAGCCAGTCTAAAAAGTGAAGAATAAAAAACAATTTGTCATATATTGACTATCAGATGAAATTTAGAATTTTTATGCTCGAAAGAGACATATTGAATCATTATAAGATTGTTGTTTTATTATCCTTAAATATGGAAAAGGTTGTAATGTGGAAACAATTAGACTTAAAATGTGTCATATTAGAAGAAAAACAAGCTCACTGTGTGGATATCATAGAAGGAAGATCATAAAAAGTAAAATTATTCAAAAAATACTAGGAAGCCTTTTAAGGGAGTAGATGTCCACTTCCTGGGAAAAGTAAAGGTAGAGGTCATCCATACATTGAATGGGAAGTGGAACATATTAGCCTTCAGGGAACCATCCAAATTAAAAATACCGTAAGATTTTTTTTTCAGCTGGCATATATTCCTACCAACTAATATGAATATTTCCCAAAATTCATTCTGAAAATTACACTAATTCCAAGGACCACTAATGTGTAATGTGAACAAGTATTCTTTAGTTAAAAAGTTTAAGAAATACTGCATAACACAAATTTAAATACTATTTTAAAAATTTAATTGCAGGACTTACCAGAACCTTTAATATTTTAATGCACATGCCGAATCTCCAAAATGGCAACAGAGTTTTCAAAAATGTATTTGGCCATGAACAATCTCCTGAGATTAATGAATATGAAACATTCTTTTCAAATGCTACAAAAAAATGTTACATTAAGTAAATCTATAATATTTACTTTGTGAAACAGTTGATTGGCAAACTAAATTTGAATTTTTTAAATTTTCACTCATTTACCAGGTTTCATCTATTCATTTAATCCCTCATTTAACAAATATTTACTAAACATGCCTTATGTTCCAGGGATTATACTAAAACTTTAAAGATTTTTGTCTTCAAGGAATGCACAGTCTGATGAGAAGTCAGGGCTTGTAGAATGATGTCAGTAGAGCATGAGATGGGTTATAATAGAATTGAGTGATGGTAAAACAAGGGCATAAAGAGGCAGAGACCCAACTCCCTGTGTGTGGGCGAGGCTTCTGTACTGTCACACAGAGGACAGCCCTGTGCCTGCTGCTTCTAAATACAACTCTGTTCCTCCCCTCTTTCTTATATGTCTTTTGAAGCTTTAACCAATGGTGTAGGCTAATGGCAAATTCTATTTTCTTCTTAAAGCCCTTGTCTATATCCCCAACTATGTGATCTCTCCAATGTACTTTGTGCCAATTTTATAACAACTACTTTTCTGTCGCGTAGCCTGGCCCTCCTGCCCCCCTGCGTGAGGGTGGGGAGGGTTTCTTACCTACCTTGATGCCCCTTTATGATACACCAACAGAAAGTAGTGCTTTGCTCTCACTGGGCACTCAATAAATATTTGTCTAAATAGGAAAACAGAAACAACAACAAAAAAAACTACATGAACTCACTGAGGGAAAAAGAAGCTACAGAAAAATTACTATAATAAAATTTTGGTCTCATGACCAATGCTCATACTACCCTATGAGGTGTCATCACACAACCTCCAGTGGTGAACACTGGCAATGCTTTTCTTGGATGTGACAGGGACTAGTCTGTACATGAAAAATGGTCATATATATGGCCTTTTTGTGGATGTTATTACATTGCCTTTCAAAAATGTTACAATAATTGACAGTTATTTTTAACTAAAAATTCGATTTGCTACCATGTAAAATGGAAATATTTAAGTTACCCAGTTAAATATATCTCAGTATAGCACCCCACCATGACTCAGGCCACAAGATGATAATCATCTAGAAGTGGTTGCAAGCCCAGACTTTGGAGTCAGACAAACATAGATAATAAATCTTTGTTCTGTACATTATAGCCGTGGGACCATGAAAAATGAGTTAACTATTCTAAATCCCTATTTCTTTAGATGCTGAAAAGGAATAACAATCCCTACATGTTAAGGTTGTGGAAAGGGTAAATGGGAATGTTTATAAACCACTTACCACAATGCCTGGCACATGGAATCTGCTGGATACATGGTAACTGTTACTATTGCTAGTTGGGAGGGATAATTGCTGGAATAATTGCACATTTTGCTTTGTTCTGTGTAGACAGGACTTTCTGTTTGATAAAAGCTGATAGATCTACAGATGTGATATTGGAGGATGCACAGAAAGAAGGAAGAAATCCTAGAAGGAAGGGACTGTGTATAATATGGCATAGTGATAAAAACACAGAGTCAGTCCTGACTCTCCTATTAATTAGTTGTATGACTTGGGCAAGTGACCTAATGTCTCTACATCAGTTTCCACAACTACAGGTGGAGGGACTATCTATTTAATAAGATAGATCCTGTTGATGGCATTAAATTACATGAGATAATTCATCTGAAGGTCTTAGCATAGAGTCAGAAACATGGTGACAGTTAACAGGTATTATTTGTTCATGGAAGACTCGAGGAGCAAGACAATCTCAAGGATAAAATGCCTAGACTGAATAAAGAGAAAAAGGAAATCATTCCCATGGATCATATGCCTTTCTGCAACACCCTTTAAAAACAGCACATGAAAAACCATTCCAGTGCACAGCATGGACTATTTCGCAATGCAATTAGAAATGGTTATGCCGTTCACTGCCTGGAGACTAGGCAAGTCACGGGAAGGGAGAGTATAAGGTGAAGGGAAGGTGCTCTTTGGGTCTTGCAAAGTATCACTGAGAGCTTTATCTTCCTCTGCTTGGGATGAGAATCCCTGCAGCCACATATTCCAAAGATTCTAATATTTTCTGAGACGCCACTGTGCCTTTATATTTTAATACCCTGACATCTGGAATCCTAAAAGTCTAATGTTTAACCATAAATATCTGCTGAGATTAAAGAGCTATATACCAAGTTTCAATCTTTGGGGCCTATAATTGCTTGGGAAAAGAGAATGGTATTTCCCCCTCTAGCTAGAAGAAAAAGGCCTCGGCGAGCACAGATATTTGCAGACAAATTTCCTAACAACCGTTCCCTCTCTCCATTCTGTCCTCTCATTCCTCCCTCCCTCTCCCTTCTCCCCGTTTTATAATACCATCTTGCTGTCATCCCCAGGACAAATGGGAGGAACGAGAAGCCTAGAAAGCTTAAAGAAAAGACACATTTCAAGTTCTAGCAACAAAAGTAGAGAAAATGCCGGCCACTGTCTGTGAAGCCGCCGAGCCTACGTCTCCGTCTCCACATTACTGAGCTTTCCCATTATTCAGCTGGAAACCTCTTCATCACTCTCTGAGCTGACAGTCAAATGCCAGCTTTATTTTCTTTTTTATCCACCTAATCTTTTATTTTTGATTTGAGGCCAGCCACTTTTAAGGTCTCCACTATGGTTTACAACTTTCTTTCTCAAGAGGCGACCAAGAAGTAACACAATTTGAAAAATGTTTCTTCCCCTCTCACAGTAAAGAATGAGAAACTCACCTGCCCCGCAGGTCAGACCCGGGCACTTTGCTGGGAAGGACGTCAAGGCAAATGTGGGAAAAGCTTATCATGAATTTCAGTTTTTAATATAATGATTCAATGTAGAATTAAAAAAATAAACTTAGCATGGTACCCATTTTTATCCAGTGATGTGTATGAAAATGGCATTCTGAGGTCACCCAACTCCAAGACTAGGAAAAATAATCTATGTTTAAGAAAAGGTTGGTGTTTTTTTCTGTGTGTGTGTGTTTGGTTAATGTTCTTTTCCCTTTTGGAAATATACCCCGTGTGTATATAAGCAAGTATGTTTATGTCTGTTGGTATTTGGCACAGAAAGCTATTCTTGTTTTTTCATGAGAAATTGAAACTGCCCACTTTTTATATTAATTAAAAGTATTAATCGTCTTCTTAACATCCAGCCTGTTACTGCAAAGGCAGCCTATAACTCTATAGTAGTGATTCTGAAACGTTCTCACAGTGGAATCACTTGGGGAGGGTGTGTGTGTGTGTGTGTGTGTGTGTGTGTGTGTGTGTGCGCGCGCGCGCGCGCACGCAAACACAAAGGCTTGGGCCTCACAAACACCTATTGACTCAAAACCCCCTCAACATGGGCATGAATGTTTAATGCCCTAGGTGATAAGCCAGCTTTGAAGACACTTTCCTTAGGACATGAAATGCATCTCCTCAACTGGAGAAAGTTTGGCAGGAGAACAGGGGTTTTTGTTTGTTTGTTTTAAAATTTCCAGTCCTTTGTGGACAATACTTTTAAAAATACAGTATAACTTATCAGACAAATTAGACATACAAAATAAAAGCCCAAGATTTATTTTTTAGATTCAACAGATATAAAACTACTGTCAGATTGTTGTGTTTCTAAGTGACCTACATGACAGCTTTCTGTAATTATCTCCCTGTGAACCGGTGCAAGAGTTCATGAGCCAGCACAGGGCCACGCATGGGGCAATGCAACTCTTGGGCCACTGTCTGTGAAGCCGCCGAGCCTACGACTCCGCCAGCTTCCTTAACTTCAGCTTCCTCATGCACTGCCTGCTCCCACCCATTACCCATTCACTCCACAGCACCCTGTCTTTTCAAAGAGTGAATAAAATCCTATGACCATCTTTCTTAAAACCCTCCATCACCATCTTATGAAAGGGCTCTGGCCTAGCTCCTAGCTAGCTCCAATTGTTCTCCTTCCCATTCACTACTTAACAGTGGCACCGATCTCCTCCCCACCCACCCCTCCGACACATTGAGGCCATTCAGGTCAGTGTCCTGGTCCTTCTCCCTAGAATGCCCCTCCCTCCGCTCAGAGCAGTGTGACTCCTCACTTCTCATTCAGGTTCATTGGAAATGTAACTATTTCAAATAGCAACTTCCTTACACACACACACACACACACACACACACACACACACACACCCCTCAATCTACCTCTCTAACCCTATTTCACTTTTTTATAACTCTCATCACTATTGGAATACTTTTATTTATTTGTTCAAAAGTTTATTCAAACCTAAGTTTGACGAAAGCAGGAACGTTGCCTTGTTCACAATGACAGCTCCATCCTTACAAAGGTGCAGGTAGAGTGGTCAACATGCATTCGCTGAATAAATGAAAATGCCGGCTTCAGGGCTTAGCACACTAAACACGCTCAGTTCATCTCCCTCTACCATCCTCATCACGTCTGAGAAATTGTCAAATGCCATAGAAACTAAAGCCCTGACTTTTTTTTCAGTTCAGTGTGCCTCATGTATGAACCGGTCTGAGAGGTGATGCTACCTATTTGTTGTCTGAGACTGACAGGAAATGAGTGAGAAGCAAAGTGGAAAGCCTTGATATCTATCTTGTCTTACCTAAATGGGATGTGAATTTCAAGACTTTGTTTTTCTAAATGATTTTGGATTTTCAGATGATCAGATGCCTCCATTATAAAACTAAATCCTTTCTGGAATAAAATGCAAATGGTTCTCAGAGGATCTGCTTGGGATTAGCTGCCTTGCACTCTTTGTCACGCATGTTTCAAAGTTGGCTGCAAATGCTAACTTACAGATAAGTACAAACCAAAATTAGCAGCTCACTTTCCCCTGGCTACACACCCTGCATTGCACAGATAAAAAGCCCACTGGCATAGCATTCCTCAGAGCTGACCCACATGGGTAATTTTTGCTCCTGATGCTGGAGAATATGACAATACGAGGGACCTGTGGCTATCTGTCTGAGTGGGTAGTTTTGCAATGTGAACTTATATGTGCAAATAAAATCTGTGTGTGTTTTTTTTCAAGTTAAAACTAAACCTCAAAGGCAATGGATTTCAAGCTGCCAATAAAATTGAGAAAGGCAGTGCCATGTGGAATAAAAGTGAGCGCTGGTTCCCATGGCCCTCATTTTCATCTTTGTGGCACTGCTCTCGCTGTTTTATAGAAGATCATAGATGCTTGTCTTAAAAGAGGAAAATACAAAATAGATATTCATGCTCATCCATCAGATTATGAACAGGAAAGCAGCATAGTAGAGAATGGTTTAAAAAATAAAAATGGACTTGAATTAGTGGAGGGGTTTCTTCATATTTGGGAGTCGAAGGAAAACATTACATTCTGTTCACTCGCAGAAGGCACCACTTACTATGGGCTGTCTCCTTCCTTGCAAGAGGACACAGATTTTATTTTTAGTGAACAGCAGATTCTACTGTGGGAATCCACGCAGTTGGAACCTATAGCAACCTCATTTAAAATGTTATAAAGCTTTAAACATCAGGAGTTTAAGGTAGTCAGTCATATATACCTTCCCCTATACATTCAGCCACCCACACACATGCTCATGCTTGTCCATGATAATAAATGGTATGCAATAGTACAATACATGCTGGAGTTTTACCATCATTGAATCGTGTTTCACATCCAACACAGAGACTAATGGAAATAAAACACACAGCATTGCAACCAGGAGCAAGAGCATGTTGGTGCCTAAATAGTGTAGTTACATCACAACGTTAGCAACTACCTAAGATTTCATCAAAGAACATTATTATTCACACATGGAGTATTGGACAGATATTTAAGAGCTACACCCAAATGGCTTTGGCACTCACCTTCACAGACAAAAGACTGCTGCTACAAATCAATGGCTCCCTTTTGAGAAGGGACTTTTCTGCCCATGGGAAAGAGCACAATTGGCCTGTGTTCAGGGAAAGCCAGAGGACTAGGGAGTTAATGACCCCAATAGCACCCCTCAGCCAGAAATAAATAGAGATTTGAGGTATAACTACCTTAGCTTCGTCAGGACTTAGCTGGGATACTTTGGGTCATGTTCCCTTGGTCTCCTGAAGTTCCCTGCTAAACTTGAGCTCCAGCTGTCCAGAATGGTAACCAGTTTGAGAACACATCCCTGAATGACCTCTGTCCTTTCCCTGGCTCATTTCCCCCTTCCCTGCTTTCCTGAGTTCACCCCCATGTAAACCACTTGGACTCTAAGCTTTGTATCAGGGCCTGCTTCGGAGGCAACTGAAGACACTCTCTTCAGTCCTCATTCTTCTGTGAAATTTAATTTTCACTAAATACTCTGGAACATGTATCCCTTGATACTGATTTCACAGAAAGGGGCTCCTCACCAAAACCTACAAGTTTAGGAAATCTCACAATTATTCATGTACTTATTTTAAAGTATAAGAATGTTTTCTCGATTGCATAACACCTGTAACAGAGGGATGATTTTTAAAACAAATAAGACAACTTACTACAGAAAGCTATTTGAAGCTCTGACCAGGTAGCTCAGTTGTCTGGAGCATCATCCCAAATGCCAAAGTTTGGGTTTGATCCCTGGTCAGGACACGTACAAGAAGCAACCAATGAATACCTAAATAAGTGGAACAGCAAACCTATCTCTCTCTCTCTCTCTCTCTCTCTCTCTCTCTCTAATCAATAAATTATTTTGTTAAGAAAGCTATTTGAATAGGACTAGTGGTAAATGGGAAACTAGCTTCCTATCTTTTTTCCCATTTACTATTCTACACATATTTTCTCAATATGGATGGTTTCCCTGAATTTCATTCTTCTGTGCAATATGTATTTGCTGGTTATATTCAACAGATATAACCAATATATCAAAATGAATATTTACTCAGCATGCTTCATGCACTCAGTAATGACTTTCTAAATCCTACACTATAATCCTCACAGCTTTTCACTCTGTTGCAAAGATAAGCCTTCAACTTATGAAAATTTTTGAGAAAACTATTAAACAGTGTTGAGGCATGAAACTGCATGGTAATTAATGACTTATGTAAAACTTTTCTAAAAGGCAAGTGCTATAAAGTGGTAGTAGTTCAAATGGAAGAAAAGTGAAAACAAGTAAAGAGATACCTGGACACTTCTTGGTTCCAGGATTCTATATTATACATAAATCCTTAAACCAATGACCTGAAGGCCTCAGTTTCTTCTGTATGTTCTTAAATGATATGGGAAAAACAGCATTAACAGTCTCCTTGGTTATCAATAATTCATTCACTTGATCAGTTCATCAACTGACATTTGTTGAGCATCTCCCCCAATATGTAATAGTAAACAGAACAAAATTCTTGCCCTCATGAAGTTTGTACTCTAAAATGGCAAACAGTAAATACACAAGTAGGCAGGTACATTTATAATATAATTTCAAGTAATGGGACTCTGACAAAAAACAAGTAGGGCTAGAGAAAAATGGAGGAACATTTGTTTTTGATAGGGTGGTCAGAGATGGCTTCTCTGTGGGGTTATCATTTGAAAGGAAGGAGCCAGCTCTGCAAAGAAGTGAGAAGGGGATTTTTCTGGCACAATAGCCAATGCAAAGGCCCTGAGGTAGGTATTAAGTTTACCATGTGAAAGAAAAAACAAGACAATGATAAGTAAAAAGGATGTCACAGAAAGTGAAGTGAAAGGGACGGGCAGGAGCCAGATACTACACAGCTTGTAGTGTGGATTTCATTCTGAGGGGGATAGAAAAAACATTGGAAAGTTGAAAGATCACTCTGGCTATCATTGACAAAAAGACCTGTATAGGGTACAGGAGCATAAGAAAGAAGACCAGTTAGAAGGTTATTCCCTTGTCAGGTGGGAGATGATGATGGTTAGAAGTAGGAGAATTTGGGTTCTGAAAAAAAAAGAATAAATAATTGTTTCTGGATAGTTTACTTAATTCGCCTCATAAATGATGGTACCAATTACTGAAGTAGAGTTAGCTAGGCAAGAAGCAGGACATGGTTGGGGCAGAGATGAAGAGTCCCACTTAGGGCATGTTTAGTCTGAGATGTCAGTTATGCTTTCCAATGGAGTTGGATAAACCAGACTAAAGTCCAGGACTGAGTCTGGCTGGAGATATAATTTGGAAGTCTTCAGCATTAAGTGGTATTTCAACCTTGGGCTTAATAATTAGGAAGAAAAAATAAAACAGATCTGAGGATGTAGTTCTGGAACATTCACACATTCAGAAATTAAAAAAGGGAAGAAAGACTAGAAGTCTGAAGCATCAACCACTGAAGCAGGAAAAAAAAAAAAAAAACAGGGAAAATTTTTTAGATTTACCTGCAGCAGGTTCCACCTGAACTGAAAAGAAAACTCAGTCTCACTGTTTGTGGAAGTAAGGAGGGCAATGATCTCTCTAGGGGTCCAGCTATAAAACTGATAGGCAAATGGGTTTTGCTTGTATAAGCAAAAAGAAGGAATTTTGATCACAGCTTGGCCTCCCTCCCCCAACACCGCCCCCCCCCCCCCCCGCCAACACACACACACACACACACACACACACACACACACACCTCCCAGCAACAATTACAAAAATGGGGGAAAAGAAGGCAAACTGCATGCCATCTACTCCACCACCCTCTCCAGATTGAGAGCCCTTAAGTTCTGGTGATAGAGAAAGATACAGTCAGAAGCCAGAGTTGTTGGTTCTGTGGCTGACACTGCAAAGCTCTGAGCACTGAGAACGATGCTTCAGGCCCAGGTGACCAAGCTAGTGAGAGTATTGTTCTCACCTGTGCACAGAGTTGGTGTTGGGAATCTGTACCTTTGACATAGGTACACCTTTGGCAACGTCATGGAGGCCACACAGTGATCACAACATCTCTTAGTCACTCAACATTCCTTTGCTACAGGTGAGTTGAGCAGCAGATTAGCACAGGCTCCAACTCCAGAATTCATTTCCTCTCCTGGAGATTTGGTTTCCTGACTAGTCGGCAAACTGCAGCTCGCAAGCTACATGCGGCTTTTGGCCCCTTGAGTGTGGCTCTTCCTAAGCCTCAGGAGTACCCTAATTAAGTTAATAACAAGGTACCTACCTATATAGTTTAAGTTTAAAAAATTTGGCTCTCAAAAGAAATTTCAATCATTGTACTGTTGATTTTTGGCTCTGTTGACTAATGAGTTTGCCGACCACTGTCAGTAGACAACACAGCCAAACCAGCTCCTTCATGCATGCGCCCCCTACTGGAGGCATCGAGTTCCTTTATAACCAACCTGTGTTGAAGAAGGATCCAGTCCATTCTGCCTCAGTTTTAGGAAACACAGAAACCGGTGGAGGTAGACCCAGGGCTCTCCCATCGAGATCCTTAAAGAGATATTTTTTTGGACTTTCACAAACGGATTCAGGGCAGACCAGTGTTCCTAAATCTTCCCTGTAAAGACAGACAGAAAGCAACTCTCATTTCATGAGCAACAAAAACGAAAATATATTGAAATTACTAATCTGATGAAAAGGGAATTTAAAATTAGAAAAGGTAACATCTGTAATGTGGTACATAGATAGTAAATAAAACTCTATAGAAAATATTACTTCTCGGTTATATGGTCAAGAATAAAGGCATTATTATTATCCAAATACTCTGGATATATCATCTTTAAATAGATTGTAATTTTCTAAGTAGTAAGATACAATAAAATACTCCTAATTTTAATACCTACGGAAAATAATGTAAGCATCTTTTATGGAACTTTGGTACCTTGCAATATTATAAGATTATCATTATAAATTTCAATTATATTTATGCCGTATGCAAACAAGGTAAAAATAGATATTCTCATTTAACAAATATCTATTGAAAACCTACCACTTTTACAGGTTGGGGGGTATAATGGTGATAAATACAGGCACGGTTCCTATACTTTCAGAATTTAGAGTCATATAACCTTAGGAGGTTATATAAACAAATAGTAGACCATTATAACACTGAAATTTAGAAAACTTATTTTATTTCTCCTGGTCTAATACTTTTCAGTACCATCAGTACTAGTGTCAAATATTTGCCTGCTAACCATGTGTTAAGTATTAATAGTACAAAGAATCAGATGCTAGTATTACTAAGCTTTATAATTCTTTCATCCCATAGGTTTACATGAACATAAGGAAAATTGTACAATAGAAGAAAAATGACAAGACAACCCAAATTACATACCTAATGTTTAGGTACCAAAAGTAGCTCAGGAATGGGCATCTTAAATAGACAGATATTGGGCCAAAAACATAAACTTTCCAACTAGGGTGATTTTTCTTGATTCTTGTCTTCCAACTATAGGAGTTTATCCCAATGTTATGGGGAAGAAAAGTAGCCCATTTTCCCTGATCCCGATTTTCCTGCTCCCTTTTATGGAAAAAATAGTGCCTTAGCGAGTTCTGATTCCTGAATGAAACTCTCAGATCATATGGTCCAGAATAGTGGTTATACCTGGTCTGAGCACCAGTATCTATCTAAGCCACATTATTCAACTCAGGGGTTCTTGTCATCAAACATGATTTCCCTCTCCCCACCAGTGCCTGCACAAGGGCTCCTAAGGTTCCTTCTGAAGACTAGTGACACCATACTCTATAGAACATACAAGAATTAGGGAACATTTTTTCCAGTGATTGAAACTATCCCAAAGAAATATCTCTAATAAAGACAAAACAATGTCAATAAAAAATTGCCCTGCATCATGTCTACACTTTTATTATCCAGAGAAAGTCACATGGCTGAACCCAGATTCAAGAGAGAGAAACGGCCTCTGCAGTTTGGTGAGAGACACTGCAAAAACCATGTAGCAAAGCACCTGGACATGGGAGGCGTAAAGAATGGGGGGCACGCAATTCACCTAGCATACTTTTCAGAAGGGCTTCTTTTTATTTCCATTAATGATTTTATACTTCATGGATAGGGGTTATAAATACTAAAACTGGTACCTGGTTTGTAAAGGAGGAAAGTAGAACTTGTTTTTATCTTTGATCTTTAGCATTTTGGTCCTCTCTGCTGTTATGGGATGAATGATTCCAGTGTTCTCCTCATTGGGCAGAATGCATACATCTAGGTCATTGCTATAGCAACTCTTCACAAAACTAGAAAAGGTGACATCTGGAAAAAAAAATTAAGCATAGCATGGCATTAGATCACGTAAACTACCAACTGCAAATATAGACTATGCAACTAAACAATCTTTGCTACTGTTTGGCCAGAAGTTAATTTAAACTGTCCAGGCTAGTTCCAGTTTACATAAATCTTGACTTAAATATCTGTAATTCTTCAAGACCTGAGTATTCTTTACAAAACAGAAGTAGTCCAACACATCAATGTCTTCAGAATGATATGTTTTATCATAGGTTTGATAAAATCCAATGGGGGATGAGTACAATATTACAAAAGAGATCTAATAGAATATTAACTGCATAGGTAGTGATATAATTTGATTTTATTCCTGGCTACCCCACCAACTAGTAAACAACTTCAGTGAGACATAATTTCTGCATCTATATTTCTTCCTTTCTATAATAGGGAAAATAACACCTACCTAAGAGAATTTTCATATAATCAAATTCAATAATTGCTGTGAAAGTTCTTCAACATGTTTAAAGCAGTAACTTTTTAAAGGAATCACTCACTGCTATTATCAACCATCAGTGTGGTTATCAATACACAGCAGCTGGTCAGTTGTGCAACAAGCACTAGACTACACTGTATTCTTTTGTTGATATAATTTCAGAATGCTCTTAAAAATTCTGTGCACAGAGATATGAAACTACATTATTTGGATAAGCCCGAACATCCTACCTTGAAGCTTCATGATTCCTGAAACTGAACGGCCATTTCTCACTTTGTGCCACGGTTCCTGAGGCCACCGATTTGGTTCTGAGGTGAACACTGGCCACAGAATACCAACTCGACCCCCTCTGGGGTTGGAAGGAGCTCGGCCCATTAATGTCCAGTTGGCAGAGCCAGGCTTAACCCTGTCCTGAATGCAGTCAAAAGAGGAGCTAGTGGCCACAATGACTGAGTTCCTAAGCACAATCTGCACATTTTCGATTGAAGGCTGTGAAGCAGAAGACACATATACTATCGCCAGAAGACCAATAGCGTTGTCCACCAGAGTGACATTCTCCATCTCCACGCTGTTCTCCACATGTAGCATGGCACCATAGTCAAAGTTCTTGAAAGCCAAAAAGCCAGAGATTCTAGTACAGTTGCCAAGTCCACTTTCCTTATAGAGATGAAGACCGTGAAGGCTTGAGTGGGCCACATTGTCAGACCAGAGAGCTTCAAGAGGGGAACACCTCTGGCCTCGGATATGAAAGCCAAGTCTCTCCGATCCTGCCACGACATTACCACGGAGAGTGATATCCTTTGCCTGGTTCACTCTGATGCCTGCCACCCAAATGGTGGACCACACTGGCTGTGTCATCAGAACCACAAGGTTATTAGAGAGAGAATAGGCTTGACCCTCCAAATCAATGCCATGACCAACAGTGCTAAACACTATGTTGTCATTTAAAATGATCCCATGACTGGCAACTGCGCGAATGCCCCCACCGCAGCTGTGGTGCAGAGCAGAAGATATTATCCAGGATCCTGCCGACACATGCGTGAATTCAATGGATGAAAACAATGGTGAGCCAAAGTTCTGAATTTCTACATTTAAAAGTTGAAGGACACCTGTAAACAAAATGCATATCATCAGGTACTTTTTCTTCCCCATGAAAGGCAGAAGGATGGTCCATTTATGGACACGAGAATATGCAGATTTTTCATTGAAATATAATCATTTCTTCTCAGCACCAGCACAGTATTTTATGCCAGTGAGTTTCACTAACAAAATATGAATCTTTAGAAGGTGACATTAATGCCTAAAAAGGTTTTGTGTGCAGACTGGAGAGTCTGGTGATAGGATAGAGAACAAGGAAAGGAAAGATAGAGAAAGGAGATGGGCACACGTAGCTTAAAGACTCCAGGCATCTGCCTGCAGGGCTGGGTCAGGAACTGGGTAAGAACAAGGGGAATATGGATTCTTAGGACTCACCTCAGAATCCTGTCTTCCTCTCTGTGTCTCAGTGACCCCCATGTGAAAAGTCATAGCCATCCCCACAAAGATATTGTATGAAAAAAAAATAATGGCTAACTCTATCAATATTTTAAACATTTCTTAAGAGTATGGGATAAGTGAAAATTTTTGAACATATATTTCTGTTTAATATATGCCCAAAACATGATATTCAATAATGTCTCTTGATTAAGACATGGAGGAAATAACATATTTTTAAAATCATTTTCAAATTCTTTACTAGTAAAATTCTGTATGTTTATTTTAGTCACACTACATTATTTTTAATTTTCATAATAATTAGTGTTTTTAATGTCATACGTGCATAATTATAATTCATAGTTTTAAATTCCACAAGTCTGAAAATTAATTCATAGTACACATTTAAAATGTCTTACTCATTTCAACAGAGAATTTAGCAGTGATTTTGTTCACAACTATTTTCCCATTGAAAAGTCACAATTCTGAGTGCAAATTGCTGGATATGTCTCATCAGAAGCAGGAGACTGACAGAGGTCTCCAGTTTAAAAGAAGGAGTTATAAGTTCTGGTCTGCTTTTCTGCCCTATAACCATTGAATACCCATGGATGGCACCCTTGACCAACACCTGCAGATCCCACCCAATCCAGATGCTGGAATTTGTTACAGAAAAATGTTAAGGGGTTTTTTTTAACATGTATTTAACACAGTTAATCCTTATAACAACCCGGTGAAGTTTCCATCATTATTCTTGTTTTACAGTTAGAGAGTGAGACCCAGAAGGATTTAGCAATTTATCTTAATTTACATAGTTAATTACAAGTCAGGATTCAAACATGAAAAGTTTGGCTCCAGAATCTATGCATTTAGCCACCCCTGTGAATGCCTTGTTTTACTGATGATGAGACTGAGGCTCACGGGGGCTAAGAAACGTGTACATAATTACACAGCTAGCAAATGGTGGAGCCAGATTTTGATCCCAACCACCTGGATTTCCCAGCCACGTTACCACCAGTCCAACTGTGAGTTCAATCCTGAAGAGGCCAAACAGACTTTAGCTCCCCCTCACTCAGAGCCAAGGACAAAAGGGAAGCAATTGATAGTTTACAAACAGACTCACCCACCAAAGTTGTGACAAGCAAAAATGTCTCCAGATATGGACAAATGTCCTTGGGTGTGGGGAGAAGCAAACTCACTTGTGTTGAAACTAATGGAGTGAGAGCTTATGGAGAGAAAGCTTGTGCTATGGACCAGAAATCCCGAACTGTGATGTAAGGTGTAAACACTGCTCTTTATCATACTGGTGAAACAGATGTGCCAGCGAAAAGTGTTCCATGCTCAGGATCTTTGGGAAGTGGTTAGAACCTCTATTCCAGGCTTTCTCAGAGCCTGTATTGTATTCGTGTACACAGTGACTTTCTAAGATGGAGCTACAGTGATAGCCTCTCCCAAATTTATTTGACTATGGAACAACGTTGGAATAATATTTAAGGAATACAAGTTGAAGAAATAAAATGCTAATCGAATAATTTTGCAGCATTCCAAGAGCTAAAACTGGAAAGAAATGAGAGAGAATGAACTGATCCTTAAAGCAGTCTGGAATATGGAAATCACTTTTATTTAAATTTACGCTATTGCTTTATAGCATGAGCTGAGGCCTGCCATCAGATATTGCATGCTACTGGGAAAGAATTATAGAAATTCAGGAAAGAGATAAAACTCAAGTGGTCATTAAATCATCCATAATTTCAAAGCAGAGGAAATTTCACATCTGCTGAAGATGTTTTCTTTGAGGTAAAAATGTGCATATGTGCCGATCGCTAGTATATTATTTTAACATCACACTGATAATTAAGCACAGATTAGAACTGAAAATGCATAGCTACTCAGAGCACAGAGGGGCCATTTAATTTGTACATTTTGTTATATAAAGGACAATTCTCTGTACGTCCCAGAAGAATAGGCTCCAATTGGCAATGCCACTTAAAATTCCGTTTACCTGAAAATTCTTCTCTGCTGGACTTCCTGAAGGACCCCACAAGCAGTCTCCCCCTACACAAAGTATCAGACTGGATTTGTATATTTCGGGTCAAAAGTCCAACCGCAGCAGCCAAACGAATGTATGGGCCATCCTCCAGGACGTGTACGCTTCCTGGGGCAAAAGGAGTTGGAGAAGAAACACCTTTAAAAAGCAACTTTAGGAATCACCAGCCTGAGACCCAGGGAATCCGCCAAATGAAGACTCTCCTTTCCCCTCGGAAGTCCTACCAGCAACCAGGCCCGCTTTTCCTCGGGCATCTCCACAAACGTCAGCTGAGAAGTGAAAAGCCCAGTTACTTGTGTCTCTCTGGGCTTAGAGTGAAAGTGGTTGAGCAAGAATTCATTTCTCCTCCATAACTGTGGCTACTAGGACGGGTTACTGTGCAGGGACAGCAGGGCAGACCTGTCCAATTAGTGGGGTCCCCATCCTTCTTCCTTAATTGCATCAGTGTGAGATGCAGCGTTTGGTTGGACATTGTCTGTGGACTTTTTTCTTGAGAGTGAGGAATCCCAGAGCAACTGAGGCAGTGACAGAACTAAAGCAGCAATGTATGAGAGTGACGGGACCAAGGGCAGCAGCAGCGTCCTCCCACCGTGGGCCTCAAGCTCACTGCTGCCTGAGGAGCCTCCTCAGCAGTGGGAGCCGGACAGCCAAGGGCTGGTTTCAGTCACTGCCCTCCACATGGAGCCCTTTACTGACCAGGATCGCTGAAGATTTCTTCTTTGGCCACTTTTTAAAAACAGAAATCATCCTTGGAACTATGATTTAAATGTAGCTTTATATATAGTCCTGGTGAAAACATGTATTTCCCTCTCACAAATCACAGACAAAAAGATATTCTCTAACCCAGGGGTGGGCAAACTTTTTGACTCAAGGGCCACAATGGGTTCTTAAACTGGACCGGAGGGCCGGAACAAAAGCATGGATGGAGTGTTTGTGTGAACTAATATAAATTCAAAGTAAACATCATTACATAAAAGGGTACGGTCTTTTTTTTTTTAGTTTTATTCATTTCAAACGGGCCGGATCCAGCCCGAGGGCCGTAGTTTGCCCAAGGCTGCTCTAACCCCTCTATTTCCACGTTTTATGACTTATTTGCTGTATCTTCTGTGTTAGATTAGTTTATTCCACAGAAGCAGGAAATGTATGGTTATGTTTATTTATTATTTATGTGCAATATATATTTAACTGTGTATAGTATATAAAAATATTCAGCATATTTTTGAGAAAAGGCATTTGAATATTTTTTGGTAGCAGTAGTCAACACATAATATGAACTTTTTGTCAGGAGGGGTACGTTCCTAATTATGAAAAAGAAGTCATTATCCTATCTAATAAAGAGGGAATATGCTAATTGACCCTCATGCCATTGCAAAGATGGTAGTGCCCACAGCCAATAAGGAAGGAATATGCTAATAGACTGCCATGCCCTCAAAGATGGTGGCGCCCACACCCACAAGATGGCAGTGCCCAGTCCCTTCAGCCCCGCCGTACACCTGCCTCCAGAGTCCCCCAGTCCCCTCAGCCCCCCAGCTGCCCAGGGCCCCCTGAGGCTCAGGTAACCAGGGTCAGCCGAGGCTTGCACTGCCGGAAGTGGCAGCAGCAGAGGTGTGATGGGGGTGTCACCTTCTCCTGATCACCAGGTCGCCTCCCGCCCCTGAGGGCTCCTGGACTGTGAGAGGGGGCAGGCCGGGCTGAGAGACCCCTCTCCAGTGCATGGATTTTCATGCACCGGGCCTCTAGTTTACAATAACTACCACCTTCTAAGTAACTGTGTAATTCAGAGTGCCAGGAAGTGAACTGGAAACTCAGCTCCCATGAGATTTATTCTGGCCTAGACATGAAAATGTCCAGTGACCTTGAACAAGAGCTGTAACCCTTCTGCTTGCTTCTAGACTTGTCATTATAAATAAAAGTTTAAAAAATTCGCTCGCATCGAAGTATTTTTAATTCTGCAATAAAAGGAATGAAGGGATAGAGATAAGCCTTCTAGGAGGAGTCTGGGCAGCAGTAAAGCACTGTCCCTCGCCTCTGGATGGTGATGGGATCCAAGGCCCCAGGCAGAACACGTTCTTCCCAGCTCGCTCACCTCCCTTAACCAGCAAAGCAAACCTTACCAATGTGCCGGTGCTTGAGCCGCTCCTGGATCCGAACATGGTGGCCCTTAACTTCTTTCACAGTGAGGACCTCTGCTTCGTGAGGCTCATAGGAAGAGGAGCCAAGCACAATTTTGTCATGGGGTCGCCAATCCACGGCGTCCTCTACTATAATTCTGTAACAGCATAGAGATGTATCAAGCATCGGGCACCGCAACACAGATCACCTACCTGACTCCAGATCGCAAAGGAAACGCACCACAGCCAACAATTCCAGGGAAATTAAAGAAGAAATTCCAAGTCAAGACAGAAACAAATGGCTTTTGCAAAAAGTTTAATGCTAATGGAGCCGATCATCTGGCTTACATGTATACATGTTAAAAATATGATGTCTATATATCATTTCCTAAAATGAAAATCTTCCTCCTCAATAGGCAAGAGCTAAATAATAAAGGTATTTCAGAAGGAATTATTTCTTAAAGTTTCTGAAGACTGGCAATACAATTTTGAGACAGTTTATTATCATTCAGTAAGGCTCATACCTGTACGGTCAGACAGATACAGTATGAATCCTAGAGGTGCCACTTACTAGCTGTGTGATTTTGAGAAGTCACTTAACCTTTTCTGAGTGTCCTATCTTCATTTGACAAGTGGCAATATTTAAATCTTCCCCTAAACATCCCAATGTTACTGTGGGGATAAAAGTATACATGCCTCCACTGTGCTATGTTCTAAATATTGTTTGTACACATATGAAACTATAAGGGTTTTGTTCATTTTTGTTTGTTTGTTTATTTGTTTGTTTGTTTTACTTCACAGTTAATAAAATTTCTGTTCAGTCTTTCACTGCCGCGTAGGTTTTCCTAGTGAATATATTTCTGTTTTATTCTCAATTCACAATCATTACTAACTTCAATGGCATATGTTTATTTTAATTACCTGCCTCTTTTGTCAATGTCTACATTTTAGCAAGTTGTGACAATGGATTCTCCTCTACCAGTAAAACGTTCATCCAGGTAACAGGTCTACGTGACAGCCATTCAATCAGGCAATATATATTGATTGAGCAACTGGTTTGCACCAGACACTACAGTAGGTGCTAGAAACATAATGGTAAGTAAAACATGGCATGGCATTAAAACTTAGATTTTGACCAGCAAACATCCTTAAAAAAGCTACCATGTAAGTGGGAATTCACAGATGTCTAGCACATAGTATCAACACCAAAAACAGAAAGAAGTTTATAAAGGTCATCTGTGGGCCAAAGATGGTAATTAATTCAAATCTGTGTTCTTGAGGTTAGAGAAAGAGAAACAGAGAGTCGGAGAGAGAAAAGAAGACTTGTCAATTGATGTAATTTTAATGAAAGAATTTAGTGTTACCTTTGTTCCTACTTTGCTATGACATCCTAGAAAACTCACAGTTACAGAATACTAGAATAACTACTAACTTTTAAAGGCAAGGAAACCAATAAACAGAGAGATCAAATAACAAAGCTCAAGAATAGATCAATGAATGGAGTTAGAGGTTGAATTAAGACAAAAGGAAGACTCCTGATCAGGTGAAAATACTTTCATTAAATAACATCAGCCCACTTGTCTGACTCTTAATTCTCCACCTGCTAAAGAAAAAGCAATACTTCCACATTCTGTAATGATATCATGATAATTCCTGAAATTATGAAAAATCTATAACCCATGCAGTGTAAAAAGTACAGTGCAGCAAAACAATGAATTACAAGGGATTCTGCTCATTACATATTGATTGATAAAAGCAGGATATAAAACAATATACACCATTTATTTTTAACAAAAATAACACATGCACAGAAAACAGAAGACAGGAAAGATGCTCATTGAAATGTTAGTTCACTTATGGATAATGGGCTTATTAGTACTTTTCATTTAAATATAAATTTTCCAACTTACCAGGTAATATATTGTAGTAAAATATATTTTTTTAAAGAAAAGAAAGCTATGGGTTTAAAGTAACACCAAAATCAAATTAGCAGTATAATTCAAATCAATCCTTTACTTTAGTAATATCAAGATAATATTTTTTGTTGTTAATCCTCAGCTGAGGATATTTTTCTGTTGATTTTTAGAGAGAGTGGAAAGGAGGGAGGGAGGGCGAGAGAGAGAGAAACATTGATGTGAGAGAGACACATCAATTGGTTACCTCCCACACCGCCCCAACCAGAAACAGGGATCGAGCCTGTAACTGAGGTACATGTCCTTGACTGAAATTGAACCCAGTACCCTTCAGTTCACAGGTCAACACTCTATCCACTGAACCAAACCAGCTAGGCCAGTGATGACATGCCGAGCTCAAAAGGTTCGCCATCACTGAGCTAGGACAAGATAACATTGTTAATACTATTTATATTGCTGAAGAAAGTTTTTTTAGACACTAGGTCAGTATAATGTTCCGAAAGGTCCTTGTGAATATTAGATTAATATTCAATCTAATATTAGATTAAAAGGAGACATATGTAATACTCTTTGTAATACTTTAAGCAATACAAAAATATTAGAATATTAGATTAAAAGTCAATTTATTGTAGCATCGTCGTCAAGGTTGTGGGTCCCACCCCCAGTTAGGGCACATGTAAGAATCAACCAATGAATGCATAAACAACAAATTAATGTAGTACAAGTACTGATATTTCTTTCTCCCTCCTTCCCTTCCTCTTTCCCTCTGAAAATCAAAAAAATAAGTTAAAAAATGCATTCCCTAGGAAGCACAGGGGATTTTTAGGGCTGTGAAACTATTCTGTATGATTCTATAAGGATAGATACATGTCATTATACATTTGTCAAAATACATAGAATATATGACCTGAAAAGAAATCTTTAATGTAATATAAAAAATAATAACACCTCGTCCCCTAACTTTCTTACATAAGTCCTCTGCTCCAGCCAAGGGAATCTGCTTACTCTCACAAAAAAAATTGTTATATGTTTCTCAGCTTTCACACAAATTATCATCATCTGTACTCTGCCCTCCAGTCTATTCATTCTTAAAAACTGACTAAAATTCCTTTGCTTTCAAGAAGTCATCCCATGGGAGTCTCTTCTCCACTGAATGCCCAATCCCTGTTTCTCTTCCAACATAAATTTGACATAATAATAGATATTACTGCCCTGTAACTGATTTTATACTCATGTCTTCTGTGGCTATTCAACTTTGATATTAATATTTAATGAAATGCTACATAAATGCCACAGTGCCTAGTAATTTTCTAGGGAAAGAGAGAAATAAATTGTTGAAAATATTATTCCAAACTTTATATTATAAATATAAATATAATTGAACTTAAGCTGACCTTGTCCATTAAGTCTTCTAAAACCTTACAGGCTCTTTATCATTTATCTCTCTTCTATATTCCTGAAGCCTTGGGATTCTATACTTCTTTTTAAAAAAAATTTCCCCCACCCAAGAATATTTTTTTCCATTGATTTTTTTTTTAGAGAGAGTAGAGGGGAAGGAGGGTACTGTGTGTGTGTGTGTGTGTGTGTGTGTGTGTGTGTGTGTGTGTGTGTGTGAAAGAGAGAGCAAGAGAGAGAGTGAGAGAAACATTAATGTGAGAAAGACACGTCAATTGGTTGCCTCCCAAATGCACCCCAACAGGGGCTGGGGATCAAGCCTGCAACTAAGGTATATGCCCTTGATGAAAATCAAACCCACAACCCTTCAGAATGAGGGCCTACACTCTAACCAGAGATAAATTTATATGATAACATTTAACAACAGAGAGTTTTCTAGTCAAATATCTGGCTAAGCTTGCTTTGGTTGTTAGTGTAATAAATGTTTGGGTTTACAAAATTGACATGAAATTTTTCCTCAGAATGTTTCACTCCAATGTATTTCATAAAATAAATCAATTGCAAATAAATTCAGATCACTAATTCTGTTGATGAAAGTTCATAAAGGAGTCCACATGAAATCTACTCCCATAACAATAGATTGGAAAGACTTACTAAACTGACTTTTAACAAAAAGAAGATTGTAGATAAATGATTAAAGAAATCACTTGACTAGTCTGTAGTGCAGTTAATATTATACTAATATCAACTTGCTGGATTTGACAGTGTTCTATGTAAGATATCATCAGGGAACACAGAGTAAAGGATATGTGAGAACTCAATTATATTTACAACTTACTGAGAGTTTTAAATTATTGCACAATTTTTAAAGGTTACAAAAGGCTATCCAGCCCTAGCCGGGTTTGCTCAATGGATAGAGCATTGGCCTGCGGACCCAAGGGTCCCGGGTTCAATTCCAGTCAAGGGCACATACCTTGGTTGCAGGCTCCTCCCTGGCCCAGGCCCTGGTCAAGGCTCTTGCAGGAGACAGGCAACCAATGTATTTCTCTCACATCAATATTTCTCTCTGTCTTTCCCTCTCTCTTCCACTCTCTCTAAAAATCAATGGGAAAATATCCTCAGTGAGGATTTTTTTTTTAAAAAAAAAGGCTATCCGAAAAAGGAATACATTATGATAATTACACATTATTTACATAAACTAATTAAAGCACTCCTCTGCAGGACTGATACCAAGAGATGCTGTTTTTAATATTTGTAATATATAGAACACAAGGAATAGAATCATACAAACCAGGGTAAAAATCCAGCCTCAGGAACTTAGAGCTTTATGAACTTAGGAAATTTTACTTAACTTCTCTAGCCTCAGTTTTAATGTCTGTGAAATGCAGATAATAATACTTAACTTACAGCATTGAGAGATTTAAATGAGATAATGTATGTAAAATGCTTGGTAGAGGCCTGACATATAGTCAGACTTCATGATAAGAACTCAATAAATGGTAGCTAGTTAATTACCACGGATAGTTTTAATTAATAAAATTGAGTTTCTTTCAAAATAGCCTGTAGCTCAGACTCCGAAGGAGGTTTTTAATACATTCTTGTAAGAAAAATCCATTCATGTTGTTCCTGCCAAATTCCAACTTACTAACCTTATAATAACTGAAGTTTCTTACTGATCCCTATTTACCTACCTCACAACGCTTCTTGGGTGTGATATAGGAACGTCAAACTCCACATGACCAAATCTGAACTCATAATCTGCCCCCCCTCCCCAAATGTAGTCCTCGTCTAGGTAATGACACCACCATCCAGTTACACAAACCGGAAGCCAAGAAAGCACCGCAAACCCAATACATCCTTAGAGTTTGTCTCCTGTTTCTAAATCTGCCCACTTCTTTCCTTTGCCACTTCAGCTCCTGACTACAAGTTTCACTTTCTCTTGATTGGACCTCCTAAGTGGTGTCCCTACGTCCATGTTTTACCCCTCCTGTTGTCTGCATTTGCCTAGAATGATATTTTAAAGATACAAAAACATGGTAAGTGTCACATCCCATCCATACTATCCTCTTAGAAACCTCAAACAGCTGCACGATGCTTTGAGGAGGGTAAACACTAATAGTGTTGATATCCCCAGTGAATCTGGCCCTGATCCCTAACTACTCCTTGGAACCCTATTGTGCTCAGTCTCTGCTCTCCACATCAGCCACCTGGCTTTCCTTCAGGTCCCTCCTGTTCATCTTTCCTCCCATCACAAATTTTCCTCTCCCACTTCTGCTTCTCAATCACCTGCCATTGACTCCTCCGCTATCAACTTCTAAAAAATTAGGCTAGTCCCAGTCTTCCCATCTCAATACATGTTTCCACCATTCACTAGGTGGCTCTAGCTAAAAGCCTGAAGTACTCCCCCCTCACCTCAGCATTCACCTCACTGGCACTCCCAGCCAGCGCCATCTCTTCCTTCAATCTCCACTGCCTCCTCCATAAAATCCTAGCCACTATGACGTGTAGCCTCAATTGGCCTCCTAATCAATACCCCAACTTCCACTCCTTTCTCCACAATCCATCACCTATATAGCAACCAGAGTCATTTTTGAAGTATAAACCAGATTCCATTAATTTTGCTGCTTAAAACATTTCAGTGATTTTCCCTTTGACCTCTCACGGCTAAACAAGGTTCCATGTGACTTGGCATCTGTCATGCCATGCAACTCTCCCCTCTGCTCACTGCTCCAGCTATCGTGGCCTCCTGTCTGCCCACCAGCCCCAAAGGCCCCTCAGGAACAATGTTGGATGCCCCTCCTTCATTGAGCACTCTTGCTCATTTCATTGAACAGATGAATGAATCCCACTTACATTCAAATCTCAACTCAAATTCCTTTTCTCCAGAGAGACCTTCTCTGTCCATTCAATCTGAAAGGGACCATTCTGCCGAAACCGGTTTGGCTCAGTGGATAGAGCGTTGGCCTGCGGACGGAAAGGTCCCAGGTTCGATTCGGGTCAAGGGCATGTACCTGGGTTGCGGGCACATCCCCAGTAGGAGATGTGCAGGAGGCAGCTGATCAATGTTTCTCTCTCATCGATGTTTCTAACTCTCTATCTCTCTCCCTTCCTCTCTGTAAAAAATCAATAAAATATATTTTAAAAATAAAATAAAATAAATAAATAAAAGGGACCATTCTGTAAAGAACATTCTTTTCTAACAACATCTGAAACTAATACAGAATAACATTTCATGTAAGCTATTATTGGGAAAATAATAATAAATAAATAATGCCCAACTATTTTTGGTGCTACCCTGTTTATTTCCTTACTTTTATAATCTGCAACTATGCTGTTTATATTTCTGTATTTGATTATCTATCCCTCTCCACTAAGATGTGAACTCCTAGAAGACAGTGATCTCTTCAAATTTGCCTCTATATCTCCAGTACTTACAACCTGGGACATAGTAAGTACTAAGCAAATTATTTGTTGGATGATTGAATGATGTTTGCTCTGGTTAGGGTCCTCTTTCTACACACATTTGCCCTCACTTTGCTTAACAAAAGCCCACTCATCATTCAGGTCCCACCTCTAAAATCAATCTTCAGGGAAGCCTTCTCTAACTTCCATCACTGCTTCCAGTTCCCACATTTATAATTTTTCAGAATCCCACATAGCCCCCCATTGATACCATTTATTACATATGCAATTGTACATTTACTTTATATTTATTCAACTAATGTTGATGTCAGAGACCATGTTGATTTTTACTTGTTATTATCTCTAGGCCATAGTTCATTGTTTGACACAGGATAAGATTTGACAAAAATTCTGTTGAATAAATAAGTAACAATAATAAAATAACTATAAAAGTAATAACTACTCAATGAAGAAATTCTGTATATAGAGAAAAGCACATCACAGAAGTACCTATCTATCATCTCACCAGCAGGGATCCATGTGTCCTTCCAGACAATTTCTATCCGCATATATGAATACATAAATATTTTATATAAAACTAAATCAATATATAATATTATTTCCTGCATGAATGCCCAAATCTCCTCCAATTTGTCAACTTAGAATTCACTCTTTCACCTTTGCCAATGCAAAATTGATAAATGGTATTTGTTTTAATTAATATTTATTTTAATTTCAGTTTTGTTTTGCATTTTTATTTTTATTTATTATTATTATTATTATTATTATTATTATTATCTTTATTGTTGAAAGTATTACAGATGCTCCCCCACTTATTCCCCCCATTGTCCCTCTCCACCTGGTTTCCACTCTGCCCCAGGCCTTCACTACCTTATTGTCTATGTCCATGGGCTTAAGAAAAAATATTTTTCCATATGCTTATTATGCAGATATATGACTTTTGTGGCTCATGTATAAAAACATTTTGGCAATTATTCTTCTGGTCTGTTTATGTTGTTTCTTTATATTGCAAATAAAAATATCGGGCCTGCCCTAACCGGTTTGGCTCAGTGGATAGAGCATCGGCCTGCGGACTCAAGGGTCCCAGGTTTGATTCCAATCAAAGGCATGTACCTTGGTTGCGGGCACATCCCCAGTGGGGAGTGAGCAGGAGGCAGCTGAATCAATGTTTCTCTCTCATCTATGTTTCTAACTCTCTATCCCTCTCCCTTCCTCTCTGTAAAAAATCAATAAAATATATTTTTTTAAAAGTATCGGGCCTTCATCTGTACTATGATATATTGTAAATATTTTCTAGTTTATCACTGGATTTACATTTTGTAATTGATGTGAAAATACTGATTTTAATGTTGTCAAATCTATTACTTCTTGCTCTTGTGGTTGTTGTATTTCTTATGATTAAACAGGTCTTTCTTAGTTTGCTACATAATATTTACTTAAATGTTCTTCAAATAATTCATGGTTTCACTTTTTTATATTTAATATTTTAATCTATCTATAATTTATTTTAAAGGGAAGCAATAAAAACCCGATTTTATATTTTTCCAAAGCGCTGACCAATTATTTCAGCTCAAGTTTTCAACTAAATTGAAATTCTAATATTCAAAATCTAGGTAATAATACTTCCCTGGGTCAAATGCTAGGCATTGTCTTCTATTCTGGTGCCACTAACAGAAAGTAATTATGTCATTAAAGGTATATATTTTTATAAATATATACCTGGTTATGCTTCGTTATCTTCAAGTGTCCTTTGTTCCAAAAGGCTTAGAATTAATGAATCAGATTCCAAGTATATATACATGGCTTGTGATTAAAGTTGCATCAGATTTGACATCTTTATAATATTGAGCCTTTCTATTTACATTACTCATCACCATATATTATAGTCTCCTTTTATGCTTCTTACTAGTGTTTTATTGTTTTGCTTTTAGAGCTCCTATAAATTCTAAGTTTATTTCTAGTATTTTAAATTGACATTTTAAATAGGATTTTACATTATAATTTAAAAATTTATTGCTCACATATTAAAAAAGCTATTGATTTGTGCACTTATTGAATTCAGCTGATAGTTATTCAGGTGGTTCTTTACATTTCTAAAACCAAATGTACATAATCCACACACACAAAAAAATGGCAGTTTGGATTTCTTTCAACAGTTCCAACTACTGTCCTTTTTTTATGCAACACATTGACAAAAAATTTAATAACAATATTTAATAATTATTGTAATGCACTGATTTTTAATGTTAGTTTTTCTATAAAACAAAATTTCTGTTTCAGAGAGATTTTTAAATATTTATTTTGTATTAGTATTTAAAGCCGTGATTCTCAACTAATGGCTCAACACCCTAGTAAAAAACATTAATTCAAAGAAAGCTCTTTGCAATCCTAATTTACTGTTTATTCTAAGAATGCAAGCTGAATTTTATAAAATGCATTTGTTTTATACCAAAATGATTATATTCTTAAACTTTATACCTATTGTTTAGATAAATTATATTAATTATTTCAATCTGAGCCATCTCTCTTTACTTAAAGGAGTCACACTCAGTCATAATCTTATTTTCTTCTAATAAATTACTAGGTTTCATTTGTTGCTGTTTAAGACTTTTGCATTTTACTTACACTTTGTTGTTGCCTCAGATTTTGTTAGGGTTTTTTGAGTTATCTTTAGCAGGTGTTTAAAAAATTATTTTATGCTTGCCTCCTAAAATTAATTGGAAAGCTTCACATATTTTCCTGTGCTGTGGAATAGATTACACAACATAAAAAGTAGTAGATGTGCCCTAGCGGGTTTGGCTCGGTGGATAGAGTGTCAGCCTGAGGACTGAAGGGTCCCAGGTTCGATTCCGGTCAAGGGCATGTACCTTGTTTGTTTGCAGGCACATCCCCAGTAGGAGGTGTGCAGGAGGCAGCTGAATTGATGTTTCTCTCTCATCGATGTTTCTAACTCTCTATCTCTCTCCCTTCCTCTTTGTAAAAAATCAATAAAATATATTTTAAAAAATAAGTAATAGATGAATGATTGAAAAAAACATGTCATACATATTTGAACCAAATGTATTTTTGGAAATAAATATTGGATAACTTTATATCATTATTATTGGTTCTTCCACCTTTATTCTCCTTTAGGCAATTAATTTATTTCTATATATAACTTTTTAAAATTCAAAATGATGCCATATAGATAGCACATTTTATATTACAATATTAGTCTCTTTGGTATGTTATATTTGAATTCTCATTTCTGATTTTACAAAATTTTGTATGATTAAAGTTATTAGAGATTAAAACAGTATCTTTAAAAATAAAAAAAATCTAAGTCTACTAATTTCCTACTAATTCACCAATTTCTGTCTTTATCTTGCACCGAATGATTTCATTAGATTTATTAGTCATTTTGTTTCTGGTTTCTCATAATGAAAGCTTAGTTTGTTTATTTTTGTATTTTCTTATTCAACAATACAAGCATTTAATGTGATTGCATGTTTGGCCATGTCTCATGCAACACTCCCAATATTGCTTCTTCCCAAGTATCCTATTGATAAAGTTTTGATCTCTTCTTTGATACAAAAGTTATTTAGGAAAGGGTGGGTTTTTTCCTATTTTTCCATCTTACAAGAAATTAAGATTTGTGATTAAGATAGTATTTTTATCTTTATGTTTATTTTATTATAACCATATTCTATATCATTTCTGTTTATTAAAATTTATTAAGGCTTTAATTATATCTATAATAATAAAAGCATAATATGCTAATTAGACCAGTCAGCTGAATGACCTTCCGGACTTCATTCCAGACATCCTTCCAGACGAAGCCGCAGCGCCAGGGGCTGAGGGAGAGGCAGTTAGGCGATCAGGCAGGCAGGTGAGCAGTTAGGGGCATCAGGCTGGCAGGCAGAAGGGTTCGGGGTGATCAGGAAGGCAGGTAGAGTGGTTAGGGGCTATCAGGCAGGCAAGCAGGTGAGTGGTTAGGAGCCAGCAGTCCCGGATTGTGAGAGGAATGTTCAACTGCCATTTTAGGCCCACAGGATTGGGCCTAAACTGGCAGTCAGACATCCCCTGAGGGGTCCCGGATTGCTAGAGGGTGCAGGCTGGGCTGAGGGGACCCCCTCCACCCCTGTGCACTAATTTTGTGCACTGGGACTCTAGAGTATATATATATATATATATATATATATATATATATATATATATATATATATGGTAAGGATATACTAGTATATGTACATATACATTCAAATCAAATTGCCTTTATTATATTATTCATATTTCTTCATATTTTGTATATTGTTTTTAACCTATATTAAAGATTAGACACTGAAAAAGGTAAGTAAATGTATTTCATATCTTTTGTTTCTGTCAATTTCTCCTTATATTACTTAGAGACTTATTCTATACAGTTCTATATTGTTATCTTGTGTAAAACTTTTCTGATATTGGGGTCTCATTGGAGATTGAAATCTTTATTAATATAAAATATATTTATTTCACCAATTGTATATATTTAATTTGATTTTTTCTTTTGAATAATTTTGAGGCTTTTGCTTTCATTTTTTTAATTATTCATTTCAATATTTAATTGAAATACATCTCTGCATATATATTATAGATGTGTATATATATATGTATATATAACCAGTATCATCCACAGACACAAAAAACTAATATATATATATACACATATATATAAAACCCTGACTAATACATTAACTTTTCAAAATTACAGAAAGAATTAGAATTTTCCTTACTTTAACAACCATATTTGTAGTATTAAATTTACTTCAATGCTTCCCTTTAATCTATAAAATATATATACCTTTATATTTTTTTAAATTTTTATTCTTATTCTTGAATTTTATATTCAGTTTAATCTCTTTATTAATCTCTTTTGTCCATTTATTTCAGGTCTTGCAAAGCAAACCAGTATTTTTTTTTTTAAGCATAGAGTCCAATTCTTTGATCATAATCTTTTTTTCCTTAAACATATATTGGTTTTGCACCACTATCTTCCTACCTTTAATGATGTAAAAAATTGTATGGTTAGCAAGTTTCATGCCTCCTTCTGTTTTTCTTTTACTTTTTCACTCTTTTTTCTTATACTATGAGAATATGTAGCAATCATTGTTCTTGATGTTGCTCTGTTCAAATTAAAGGTAACTATTCCAAAGGTTGCTATGCACATTTCAGTTATAGTTTTCACTATTCTTTCTGTTGTAGTTATTCTGGGCTCTTATTAAAAAGAGCAATTACCTGCATATACTTTCTAATTTCTGTTTTCTATTTCTAATACCTTCTCTTTTATTATTTTTATCTCCTGACCTTTTATTCTGCATCCAGGTAAATTCCACCAGTTTGTTCTCCACATTACCTCTTTAGTTTGAGGCAGTGGTAATTTCATCCTTTATTCCTCCGATATTATTAAATTATATTACTACCTTTTCAATTCTATAATATTCTTCATATGCTTCATCTCACTCTTAATTTATTTTCATCTATCTCTTAATCACCTACCATTTCAATGGTTCCACCTTATACATCATCTATTAACTCATAGAATTGATATTTTTAAAGATTTATTGATAGCTGTAAACATGTATTAACTAAAATTCATTCCTTAAATAAACTATGTTCTCCCCTGCCTTTTACTTGTTTTATTTTTTCTCTATTACTTTTCAGAAATTTCCATAATCCCTTCTGGTCTCCTTTTTTTTCATTTATTCATCCTTGAACTATAATTATTAATCTAAAATTTAATTTTATGTCATAACAAAACATCAAGCAGAAGCAAACTAAACCAAGAAATGTATTGTAACTGACTCTCATTCCTTACCTCTCATTGCCTGAAGCAATGTCAGCCCCAAGCCGTGTCCAGGATTTCTTAGGATAAGCACTGTGAAGCTGAAGTTTCCCATAAACTCCTGAAAATAAAATAAGCAAAATTCTTCAGATGAATTAAGGAAACATGAGTAAAACTCATTATAGAGGTAATTGGGCAAGATATGTGATATAGAAACTACATATAAAGATGTACACTTATCAGAAAAAGAGTATTTTAGTGCTCTGTTTTTAGCAGGTCAAATGTATCTCACATGGACATGAAACTCGCTCTCTCAAAAGTTATAGAAAAATGCATGCACATC
The DNA here is from genome assembly GCF_963259705.1 of Myotis daubentonii. Classification (NCBI taxonomy): domain Eukaryota; kingdom Metazoa; phylum Chordata; class Mammalia; order Chiroptera; family Vespertilionidae; genus Myotis; species Myotis daubentonii. The sequence goes on along the minus strand of NC_081845.1, from coordinate 78,963,212 downwards.
ACATCTAGTAATCCAACAGTTGGGAAATAGACCACACTAATGGCTAACTAATTCGATTTCCACCATTAAGTGATTCCACACCATTTGCAATTTGGTTGGAAGTTAACTGTTTTTGATATTTTATGTTACACACTAGATTTTCCAAAAGGCAAAAGTAATTTATTATTTCCTAAGGAAAGAGATTTGGTGCTATTAACTTTGTTTTCAGTGGTTAGACCTCTACTTCTTTATTGCAGATATCAAAGGATAGATCTCTAGCTCCTTTGTTTCAAAATATAATTTAAGACTCATAAATTAAAGTCTTGCCAAGTTCTTGCTTGATGCAGTCCAGTTTTATCCCTTCAGGTCTTTTCTCTTATATGTTTTACTACATTTTAAAATTACATGAAGCTCACTCCTCATATCCTAGTGGTCTAAAAATGTTTTGGGCATGAACCCAAGCAGTAACAAAATTATGGTTATATACTCCTACTGCATGAATATTTACTTAATTAAATATACATATATGTGAGTATACTCATATTTATTTGAATAGGAGTTCTAATATTTTCTTCAAATATTTTCCAAAGAATTGTCTACATACCCCTGTACTGGTGTACCCAATTTTGTTGCAAATCATGAATCTTGCACTCTAAAGATCTTATAAATTTTAGCAGAAAACATGAATAAAAGAAACAAACACCAGTAAGGTACAAATAACATGCCTTAAGTTTTCATCTTTTGTAAAACACAAAAGTTTCAAATAATGGAAGTTTAACCAACTGTTTATGTCAATATCCTTAATTTTTTCCATACTCTAATTCAAAGAAAAGCCAGAAGATAATAAAACTAAAATTAGAATTAATGGAAATGTAAAAAACACTCTGAATTTCAGGATATGTCCTGGAATCAATATTTCATAATAATAATCATATGTATATAAAAGTTTTAGAAGATACCATCATCATTATTATCATCATTTTAAAATTCCATCTTTTTCACTATTGGTTAAATATGGTAACCAATTTCTTCAGAAGAAGAAATATGAAGTAATTTCGAGAACTTTCCAACAACAAAAGATTTTAACAACAACCAAAAACAAACAAACAAAAAACGCTAACAGTTTATTTCCTTAAATTTGAATTATCCAAAAAATGTAATTGACCAGAAAAGTAGATTTCTTGATCATTCACAATCATGAAAAGTTTACACATTATGGAACTAAGTTACCAAACTTCAAACTATCCTAACATGTTTGTTTCCATTTTACTGAGTCACTGATATTTTATGCAATTAGTAATGACGTACAGAGTAAGTGAGAAAATACTAGAAATCTGATAAACAGTCTCTTATAGCTATACCTTAAAACTGAGTTATTGTGTGGCTCTTACAACATGTTATACAAGACCGGTCACAGTTTCTATGATCTCCTGTAGAGTAATTTTAAAATAAGATTTGGTGTTGTGGCAGTATCAAATGGAGAAACTGTCAATAGTAAATCTTTCTTTGTAATTTATAGATCTCTTAGTTTTAAAAAGTGTATCTTCAGTGACCCTATATTTGGCTCCCCCTACCCCCAACTCCCATTCCTTCTGGTAACCACCATACTGTTGTCTGTGTATATGAGCTTTTGTTTTTCTTATTTGTTCATTTGTTGCTTTCAGTTTTCTATCCCTCATATGAGTGAAATTATATGGTTCTTAACTTGCAATATACAGATCATATGTCATAGAAATGCACACTTGAAACTATGTAATCTTTTTAACCAATGTCACCCCAATATATTTATTAAAAATAATTTTAAAATGAAAAAATGTAATAAAAATATATCAATAATTACATAGTATTTACAATTAATAATACAGACAGTCTAGATTTTGGTGTCTGCTCATCTGGATATGATTCTAAATTCTGACACTGTCCAGCTACATGGCCTTTTTCACATATTGTTCATCATTTGTAAAATGGGCACTGCTTACAGGAGAGCTGGTAAATAAAATAAATATAAATTATCCAAAACAGTGACTGGAATTTAGTAGATGTTCCAACATATGAATGGTGCTTTATCACACAAACACACATATTTCATTTTTAATAAAAACTTATTTTTACTCTTACCGATTGTTCCTGGATCAATATGAATTCCATTGAAACGGTCACAAAAGACTCCCTCTGAGGCTCTAAGGAGAATCAGAAGCTTTTGTTCTTTTTGTAAGGGATTTTCCAAAGTACCTATTTACAAAGAAAAGTATATCTTTTAAATGAATTTCAAATTAAAAGAGAGAGAGAGGGAATTGTGATGTAATTTCGGAAATGCAAAGTAGATGCTATCGAGTAGACTATATGGAGAAGAACCAATGGTCACACAGATGAAATAAGAAAAGGAGGGAAAATGAGATACAGTAAAAACTCTGAAGGGATTTGGCTAAGCATTCAGCAAAAATACACTTTTTTTCCAATTAGGGCAGAGTATATCTTCCTGACCTACTAGTATTTAGCTTGGTCATGTGATTTGTTTTGGCCAATAAAATTTGTGTGGAGGTGATAGCAATGCCAGTTCTGAACTGATGCTTTAAGTTGCGTGGCAAGTTTTCACTATGAAAGGCATATTCTTTAATTTTTTTTTCAGTCTCTAGTACCTGACTGAAAAAAAACAACACAAAAAACCTAACAGATCTGAAGAGAACACACAAGCTGGAAGCAATTCCAACTCAGTCTAACATTGATATTTGTTGTGGTATGTCACTTAGGTTCACTACAGCAAAACCTGGCTGACGAATGTCTATGACTGGCTTTATAGCATTTTAGCATTTAATCTTCACAACAAACCTGAAAAGTATGATTCTTATCTCAATATCAAATATTCATATATAAACGAGGCTTAGCAGTTAAGGGACTTGACCAAATTTATCCAACTGGTAAGTAACAGAGTGAATTTGAACAATAATCTGTTTATGCTAAGTTTCCTATTAAAAAGTAAAAAGATATTTTCTAAACCTAAATTCTTTTAGCAGCATAATGACACAATCCATTCAGGCTATAACAGACATCAGTTGGAAATAGCTTCTGACATTATTCCCTTGATGTAAACAGTAGAGTTCATCAGTTTTATAGTATGAGAATTATTTGGGGGATTTGCTCAAATAGTGGTACTGAGTATGGACCACACAAATGTTATTTTCTTCTTAGAGTAATGAAAATATGACAAAAAAGATCAGTTTTTTCAAGAAGCACCTGATGAAAAGATAGTCTCCAAACTACACACTGGATCAAACAGGTTTATAAAAGACATCTGCTCTCAAACAAGACTTTCCAGTTAGAAATTCTTGAAAACATAACCAAAAATAAGGTTGCCAAGGACTGTGTGAAGTAAGTGGTAAGCTTAAAATTGCCGGGTTGTCATTGTGGTTAAGTGGCCTTTCAGGGGGCATAAAGTCATCTTCCCCAGTTGGCACTTCACATACAGCTGGTTAACCTAAAGGCTAAATGTGAGTTTGCAGCTTGCTACATACCTATCTTTCTAGCCCAGGAGTACAGACATTAGTCTACCACGGACTGCTGAAGGTAAGACTCAGAGAGGGAAGTACATCTGCTTAGAGTTGCACAGTAGGTCCAGGGGCAAGCAAGGGTTAGACCCCACAGCCTTTGTTCCCAATGAGATGCCAAGGTAGCCACTGTCCATGCAGGTAATGCCAAGGCTCAGCCGAGCGACCAGCGTACCCTTTTAGCCAACACCAAGCTGTTCCAGAGCAGACAGAAAGCAAGCGGGGGAAGAGGAGAACGTTAAGAAAGTGTGTGTGGTGTAGCTCTTATCTTGTGGTTATAAGTCTGTCCAGTAAGCCGTTTTCCAACTGTGATTTCATTTATTTCACGGAGGGTAGTTTAGATTCTTAGGGGAAAAACGGCCTAGCACTAAACAGATACCAGAGAGAAAAAAGTAGGGCAGTTTTTGCCCTAGAGAAATGTATGCAGCGTCCCACAAAAGGAGTTCAGCGTTCCTCTAAAATCAGAGATTGAATCAATTATGCAACTCAAAACGGCAGCATATGTGCAGCTTCCACAGAAAGTCTGGGCAAAATTAGTCAGCCCCCCTCACCCCCACCCCGAGATCTTGGGGTATCTCAAATCACCAGAGTTTGGATTTGTTCTGTGATGTGGGGGAGGGGAAAGGTGCAGGATAGGAACTGAGCAGGAAGAAGGCAAGAGTGACCCAAGAGACGGGAGATATATATAATTTTAACATTAAAATGAAGTGCATCTTAAATTTGTAAAAGGTGGTGAATGGAAAGCCCTGAAGGCTGGCTCCTCATTTTATTCTCAAATCTATCAATCAAAGAAAGGTGAGCGCTCTCTCCAGGTGGGCTTTGCTCCTAAGTGAGAGTAGCCACCTCTCACAGAAGGCTCTCAGGATAATGCTGTTCCTCTCTGATTTTCCTTTCTGAAGCTGCCTGGCACTGCTGGAAACCGTAGCAAAAGGCATTTTCAACCTGGACGAATTTAGATATACTCATAATGGAGGGAAAATCGTTGCCATTGTGCTGCAGAGAGGTGCCAGGTGTTTACACATACATGATTGTATTTAACTCTGACAAACCTGTGATGGATATTGTTGAGGTTTTCATGAGGAAACTGAGGCAAAGAGAAGTTAAGTAACTTATCAGAAATTACACAGCAAATAAGTGGTGAAACTGGGCTTCGACTTAATAAGTACCATGTTGGTCACGTGCAAATAGATGACTAGGAATGAAGTAAAGGGAAGTTACCATTACTTAGTATGATGGTGGGCAATGGAGGGGAACAGAATAGGTTCCAGATGTAAAATCACCTGGGGGGGGTAGGAGAAAATACATTCTGGTATACGACAGATAACCATTATAATGATTTGAGGAATATGCTACAAATGGATTCCATGAGCTTCAAGGGTAAGAAAAAGGGGAAAGGAGCTTATATTATTTTATTAATTAAACCTTTTTTATAAAATCAGAAATAAACATAGTTTTCATGTAAGCCCACTCTCCCAACATGACCCCCACACCTTGTAACTAAGCCAATCCACACCCAGTCACTCATGATCCTCTCCGCTCTCTCCTCTGCACATGAGCTGCCCCAGGCTTTGAGATCCCTCACCTTTGTCCTATCTAAATCAGAATCATCCCTCAAAATGTAGCTTTGCTGTAATTTCTTTCTAAAAGTCTTCTATGATATTGAATCACATGCCCCCTTTTGTGGATAAACAAGCTCGTTCCCCTTGCTGCAGTAATTTTCCTTCAAGGAACTTGTCCTAAAGAAATAGTGTGGAAGGTAGACAGATGAAGGCCCTAAGTGCCTCACTGCAGTATTATTTTATATGTATAAAAGCCTAAACGACTGAATGACTGGAAGACCGGTGGCTATGATGCAAACTGACCACCAGGGGACAGACGCTCAATGCACAGGATTACACTCCCTCCTGAATGGAGTGGGACTGTGGGGATTGGGCTGAAACTGGCTATCCAACATCCCCTGAGGGGTCTCAGATTGAGAGAGAGCATAGGCCAGGCCAAGGGACCACACCGGTGCACGAATCCGTGCACCAGGCCTCTAGTCTAGTTATAATCACAAACATTTGAAAACACTTTGAAATAGTACACAATTGGAAACAAGTTTGTTTATTTAGAGCCCTCTTTTTCCCCTACTTCCTAGACATGCTTAATAGATGAACCACATAATTCCCTAAGCAAGCCCAAACCCACTTCAGACGCCACTCCCTCTGGGACCCTTCCTTGTCAACTAAGTGTGGGTTAGGTGGTCCTCTATGGGCTATCAAAGCATAGTGTGTTTTCACTCAGTACTTCCACACTGTATCGTGAGTGCCTTTGACCAGGCTGCTTCCTTCCCTTCACAGTGAGCTAATGCAGAGAGGTGACTGTGTATTGGCAGCAGTGTTCATTTATTTTATCCCAGAAATGGTGAACTAGGTCACATCAGAAATAAAGAGGAATACTGTACAGTTAAAAAGACTCACTTTGCCAATCTATATATATAAAAGCCTAAGCGACCATTACAAGAATGACTGAAACAACCAAGCAACCAGTCGCTATGATGCACACTGACCACCAGGGGGAAAATGCTCAATGCAGTAGCTTCCCCCTGGTGGTCAGTGCACTCCCACAGCCAACCAACCACTACCCCTCCCCCTGGCTGGCCTCCCCATTGGCCCTGATTGGGGGAAGGGGGGGAACTGGCCAACCTCCCACAGTGCCCCCTGCCGGCCAACCTCCCATGGTCCCTCCTCCCCCCGCACCAACTTCCCGTGGTCCCTCCCCCAGCCAGCTGACCCACCCGCAGATAGGCCTCAATCGCCAGCCTGGCCAAGGGACCCCATCCATGCACAAATTCATGCACCAGGGCTCTAGTGCTATAATAATGTTACGCATGGCTATGACTAGCATCATAGCTTTACAATAAATAAAACAAAAAAATGACAGAATTTCAATGAAGAAACAGATATACCACAATAACAGTGGTAAATTAAATACAAGTGTTTATAAAATAAACAAAAATAAAGTTTTAAATAGTACAACTAGCAAACTTGATATCATGCATAATATTCTTTACAAGCATTCCATAGACTTTCACAAATATTAATTATATGATGACCTTAAAGCTTAATTACATGATGACCATATTTAAAATGATTGGAATCATACAGCATATGCTTGCTGACCATTGTTTAGTCAAAGTGCACAACTCATATTTAAAAAGGTTTACAAAATAAACTATTTTAAAATAAAGAATTTTCAATTATTTAGAAATATCATTGAGGAAAAGAACAATCTAAAGAGTAAACAAAGATATTTGTAATACATGTAACAAACAAAAAGTACATTCCAAAACATATAAAACTTCAATAAACCAATATAAAACATCTATCATAAAAGGGTAAGAAAATAGCTACTTCACAAAATAACGTATAAAATAAACAGTAAAATTTTAAAACTATTCAATCACGTTAGAAATGAAAGAAATGCAAGTTAAACCAACAATGAGGCTCCACTATATACCTACTGAATGGATTTATAGTGTTTAATTCAGCTATGTATTTTTTAAACTTTTTTGTACATGTGTATCATAGTAACAAAATAATAAAAATTTCTTAACTGATTATTATATGTTCCAAGGACAGTCTTCAATAGGTATTTGTTGATCAAAAAAAAAGGAAACTGACCAAAATTATATTTGTTTTTCTGCTTCTCCAAGCCATTACATTTGTTCATAGCTTTATTAATTGATATTAAAAAACTGCATACATTTAATCTATACTGACCACATTTTAAGACACTTCTCCCTAATAAACATTTTTGCAGGTCCTGTTCACTAACTCCAAAACAACAGATTGTATCCTATATAATAAAAGCCTAATATGCAAATCAACTGAACAGCAGAATGACAGGCGGACCAGTCACTATGACGTGCACTGACCACCAGGGGGCAGACACTCAATGCAGAAGCTGACCCCAGCCCGCAGGCCCCAGGCCAGCCAAGGCGGTTGCCAGCGGGAGCCCCATGATCACCCCACTGGTCACCCCACAGATCAGCCTTGATTGCCGGCCAGGCCTAGGTACCCTATCCATGCACAATGGGCCTCTAGTTTGTAAATAATATGTATTTCTGTCCAAGTTAACCTTGAAATTTAATAAGTATCATGATTGCATATGAATGATAGGTTAAGAAATTACCTCCCAAAGTTTAATTGTACACATATTTTCTCTTGTCCTCAGGAATAGGTTATACAGTAATGACTTTGGAAGTTGAGCTTGTAACTGGAACATAACTATTTTTCTCACGTGGTGCTATAGCTATTTTCTTCAGAGCGGAGATGCCAGAACATCCTTTCTTATCAGACCTAAACTAGCAAATAGTGTTGAACCAGTTAAAATGTGAACATATTTTATTTTGAATTAGCTTTTAATTCTCAGTGTGTACCCAAGACCCACTGATTCCTAAAACACCCCTTCCCAATAGAATCAATCTCATGTGTGTGTGTGGGGGGGGGGGGGGGGAAGGGGGAGGGGGAGGATGGAATGGCATTTAACCCAAATGGAATAAAAATATGTTAAAATAATGTCTAATTCAGGCTGACAAATTTTATCATCAATGAGGCCTTTCAATTTATCAACAATTGATAGAATATGAAGAAAAAGTTAATATAATTTATCAATTCACATGCTTGCAAAGATGTATGAAAATTCTTAAAACTTCTTAAGGTTGAACAAATTCATTTCTGTAAACCTCAGTTTCTGCCAGTATAAAATAGGCACATAGTAGCATCCATTTTATTTTTTTGTGAGAGTTAAGTAATTTAGTGCATGTCAATAATACATGTCACAGTATCTGCATATAATACCTGTTTTTTTTTAAATGCTGGGTCTTAGCCCTAGCTGGTGTGGCTCAGTTGGTTGGAATACTGCCATCCTATATACAAAAAGGTGATGGGTTCAATCCCCAGTACGGACCAATGTTTTTCCTCATATTGACGTCTCTCTCTCTCTCTCCCTCTCTCTCTCTCTCAAATCAATTTAATTTTTTTTAATGTTGGCTCTTACTAGTAATAATATTTAAAAAATAGTAGTGACAAGGAAGGAATAAAACATTCCAAAGTTTAATTTGGAAATGAAGAAAAAGGCAAATTATTTTTAGCAAGTAATATCCTATTCCTAAAGTGCTAAAAACTAGACATTTCAAAAGTAAATATAATAGGTGATCACTTATTTGAATGTCCAGTCCAAGGAACAGCAAGGAAGACAATTAAATTCCTTTCAAACTTAAACACTCTTACAAGAGTTTAATAACCAACAAAACAAATTATACATTCACTCACTTATTCACCTGTTTGCTTAAAATTATTTAGTTTTTTCATGCAAAAATAACTAAGGTTAAAAATTATTTATGTATTATACAATTAATCATTTAGTAATTTGAAAATAATAAATTTCTAAGAAATTTTATGTTATTGCGGTAGAAGTTCAAGAGTCCAAAATATAGTTTGGGAAATGCTAATTCAGAAAATATTAAAATATTAAAGTAAAGATGATTAATGTAAATGTGTTTGGTAGTCTAACAAGACAGGATTATTTCTTGTGTCCATGTTTTGCTTCATTATATATATATATATATATATATATATATAGAGAGAGAGAGAGAGAGAGAGAGAGAGAGAGAGAGAGAGAGAGAGAGAGAGATGGATAATATGTCTGTTAGAGAACTAATATCCTTGGGAAAATAAACAGATATTTATATGCTTAATGTTATTTTTGAAATATGTATTACTTGACTATTAGATACCAGTCTTCTTAGAGAATCACAGAAATGGAATTCAGTGTTTAGTGAACCTGTAAAAACAAAGCTTTTACACATTTTCACTTATTATTAAAGATGTACCATATTTAAAAGTCACATCCTTTTGATGTCAATATTTGATTTTTTCAGCTAACTAGTGATTTGATTGGAGAACTGTCAGTGCAAACAGAAACTGATTTGTTAACTAATGACACACATTAGCTATTTATAAGCCATTTATTTGGCAAATATCTAGGTACACTTGTATTTACACACTAAATACGTGGGTATTTTCTAATTGTTAAACTTGAAAGACATATTTTTTGTTTTTTTAACTTAATATATTATTTTTAAACAAACATCACCACAAGATACAAGATTCTCTGGCTACTCAATAAGTCTGACTACTGGGTATTGTGGCTTTAGGCTGGAGGTTATGTTTTAATCTACACTTTTCTCTGGTTTGTCTCCTTATTACTTAATCACCCAATAAGTTTTACAGAATTGTCAGTTTGGAAGGCAATAAACTGTGTATGGATTTTTCCTCTTCTTTAAGATTGAGAAAGTCCCAATCATGGAAGCAATGAAAGAAACTTCCATACACCTACTACTTCATTTCCTGACAATCAAAGTCATGTGCTAATGATGACCTTAGGCTCCTAGCTGCAAATGCCAGACAGACTGACAAATACTCGTCATTGGCTCTGCAAAACAATATGTGACAAGTTTTAGGATAAAAACCCAGTTCCTAGCTAATTACCAAGGGACTGGGCAGCACACCACGTGACCTGGTTGTAACAGGCCATAGGAACACTGAGCTGATGAGTCCTCAGGGACATTGATTTGTGGGGCAGGCATTGCTTGCTTAGGGACCAAGGAGGGTTCTATTTAGCTCTAAAGACACAAATTATTAGTGATCATAGTTCTCTGAAATCCTCCTACAAGCTATCACAAGAGAATTTCCTATTTGCAATTTTAAAAGTATGAGATTAAAACACTCCCCAAGCTGAACATTTGGATCAGTAACATGTTAATATTTTTGATCTCAAAGATAGCAAAGAACATATGTTAAAGCATAAAAATGATGGCTTATCTAAGAGACACTAATGAAAAAATGAGTTCAGACAACTATTCATGAACAAAGAAATACAAACATTTAATCATAAATCAATATCTATTGTACAGGATTTGAGTCAGGCATTTTTATGCATTTTTCTCTCCTAGACAGATTAAAAATTGAAAATACTTGGGATTTGTACAAGATCACCAAGTTTTCCAATATGTTTTTACCCTCATTTTGTTCATTTCATACAGGAGCAAAAACACTGTAGTCATTTATATATTAACGCTATAATTCCTTCCTCACAGATATTTGTGTGTTTTTTTTTCTTTATTGATTAAGGTATTACATATGTGTCCTAATCCCCCCAGTGCCCCCCTTCATGCCCTCACCGCCCCCTCCCTGCCTGGTGTCTGTGTCCATTGGTTAGGCTTACATGCATGCATACAAGTCCCTTGGTTGATCTCTCCCCCTCACCCCCCACCTCCTCTACCTTCCCTCTGAGGTTTGAGCATCTGATCTATGCTTCTCTGTCTCTGGATCTGTTTTTGTTCATCAATTTACGTTGTTCATTATTCCACAAATGAGTGAGATCATGTGATATTTATCTTTCTCTGACTTATTTCTCTTAGCATAACACTCTCAAGGTCCATCCATGCTGTTGCAAATGGTAGGAGAGCCTTCCTTTTTACATCAGCATAGTATTCCATTGTGTAGATGTACCACTGTTTTTTAATCCACTCATCTGCTGATGAGCACTTAGGCTATTTCCAAATCTTAGCTATTGTAAATTGTGCTGCTATAAACATAGGGGTGCATATATCCTTTCTGATTGGTGTTTCTGATCTTGGGATATATTCCTAGAAGTGGGATCACTAGGTCAAATGGGAGTTCCATTTTTAATTTTTTGAGGAAACTCCATACTGTTTTGCACAGTGGCTGTACCAGTCTGCATTCCCACCAGCAATGTATAAAGGTTCCTTTTTCTCCACATCCTTGCCAGCACTTGTCGTTTGTTGATGATAACCATTCTGACAGGTGTGAGATGGTACCTCATTGTTGTTTTGATTTGCATCTCTCGAATGATTAGTGACTGTGAGCATTTTTTTCGTATGTCTCTTGTCCTTCTGTATGTCCACTTTCAAGAAGTGTCTATTTAGGTTCTTTGCCCATGTTTTGATTGGATTGTTTATCTTCCTTTTGTTAAGTTGTATGAGTTCCCTATAAATTTTGGAGATTAAACCCTTAGCAGATGTCACATTGGCAAATATGTTCTCCCTGCAGTGGACTTTCTTGTTATTTTGTTGATGGTTTGTTTTTCTGTGCAGAAGCCTTTTATTTTTATGTAGTCCCACTTGTTTATTTTCTCCTTCATTTCCATTGTCCTAGGTCTAGGAGATGTTTCAGTAGACATATTGCTATGAGCTATTTCTGATATTTTGCTCCCTGTGGCTTCTTCTAAGATTTTTATGGTTTCCTGTCTTACGTTTAAGTCTTTTATCCATTTTGAATTTATTTTTGTGTATGGTATAAGTTGGTGGTCTAGTTTAATTTTTTTGCATGTATCTGTCCAATTTTCCCAACATCATTTATTGAAGAGACTGTCTTGACTCCATTGTATGCTCTTGCCTCCTTTGTCAAATATTAATTGATTATAATGGCTTGGGTCCATTTCTGGGTTCTCTGTTCTGTAAGTATAATTTTTTTTACTTATCTCTATATTTTATTATTTCATCTATCTTACGCTTATTGTGGAATCCTTTTGGATTCTAATATTTTCCTCCCAGATTAATACCATTTGCTCATTTGTTTAATATTTTATAATATCCCCATCCAGGTAATTAATAGAAATATTAAATAAAACTGAGCCTTGTTTTTGTTACTAGAAAATTTATTTCAAGTTCACACTTTCCATTGCTATGATTAGACTTTTTTCATTTTTGAAATTATTTATCATTGTAACAAAACCTGTTGCCTGAAAATCTGTACTTTTGAAGAGAAGTGCCACTGTGCCACTGTCCAGTGTTGATTTGTGTATATAAAGTCTTATTTTTAAACTTGTCCATTCCCGACTATATTTTTATCCATTACTAGACAATGCTGTATTCTTTTTCTCCCTGATTTGTCAGGCCTAAAGTTTGATTATTGGAACCCATCTGCTCAATCCTATGTGTATTATGCCTGAAGGAAGACTTTCAACCCATCTGTCCAATTCTACCACACCCCAAAGAAATCCCAACATGAAATAGATAATAACACTAGTTAGTAAGTGAACTTAATAGATGTGGACATTGGTACGAAACACTGCCAGAGTATGTCTACTCTCTGATGCATTTTGATCTAAGTCCCAACATTGTGGAATTATATTTCTTGGTGGTCCTGCTTCTAAGGCAGCTGGTGCTGGTAAAAGGTATCAATTGACTTTTAGAAGAGTATAATAATAATGCTAGCATTAGAAGGGAGGTTTAAGATCAAAGCTTTGCTTAGAGGGCTGCAGCTGTGTCGCAAATGCCAAATTCAATATCATTCTTTGTTCAGTGGTTATCTCATTAGTTTGATGAAACACTTAAGATGAGCTTAAAGTATTTCACTTGTGTGTCCATTCTTTCATTCATCATCTGTTTGTTCACTGCCTACCATGAGGCTGGTGCCATGGGAGAGGTTGAATGTACAGAAATAGAAGTCGTGAGCCTAGATTTCAAGAGATGTCTCAGAGAAGTAGTGGAGACAAACTGGCAAAAACAGAATTAGAAGCATCATCACTTCCAAACTGGAGGGGCTTAAAGATAAAGGAATAGATCTGAAAAGGCATATATTTGTGGATGAGTATTATGCCTCCAGGAAATGGTAGGGAATGGGAATGTCTGGACTGTAGGATTTATAGAATAGTGATGGCCCATGAAGCTTCTTGGTCTTATACATTATGTGAAGAAATTTGGCTTCTGATAATTTGCAGTGTGACTGGCCAGTGTATACATAAGTGAATGGTCACATATAAATCTGTCTTTCAGCTCAATTCTTTTTTCTTATAACACATTTAGTCTCCCTACACTTAAAATGTGAACATCCAATCTCCTATGTTCATTGGAGCATCATTTACAATAGTCAAGACATAGAAACAACAAAAGTGTCCTCCACTGGATGACTGGATAAAAAAGATGTGATACATGTATATTGAAATACTACTCAGCCACACAACAAAATATATTGCTATTTTCAGCAACATGGATGAATCTTTAGTGAAATAAGTCAGATGGAAAAGGACAAAAACCATATGATTTGGGGATATAAAACAAAAAGCAATAACTGAATAAACAAATAAAAACCCAGACTCATAGATATAAACAACATAATGGTGGTTACCAGAGGGAAAGGGGGCTTGGGGAGGATGAAAAGGGCAAAGGGGATCAAATCCAAGTTGACACAGGAGATTTGATTTCAGGTGGCAAGCACATGATAGAGTATACAATTGAATTATAAAGGTGTATACCTGAAATTTATAAAATGTTATTAACCAAAGTTACCCCCAAAAATTTTAAAAATATGCCTTAGAAATAGAACAAGTTGGGAAAATTTTCACAGTGATAACAAAGGATCAAAAATATTAACAAACTGTATACCTGTTAAAGTGTGTGTGTGTTTCTGTGTGTATGTATTTGTGCACATGTAGGAAAAATTCAAGACAAGACTACAAAATGTTTACTGTGATTATTTTTATATTTGGGAATATGAGTGAATACTTGATTTCTTTTATATAATTTTCTATTGCTCTTCTGTATTTTCCAGTATTGTACAATAGACTGAAAAACATAAAAATTATTTTAAAACACTATAACTAAATAATAATAATGATTAGAGTAACTATTATTTTGCTGTGGTTAAAGTAATAGAAACTGCATAACCTGAAAAACAGAAGATACAAGAAAATGTGAATAAAGGACTATCGAAGGGAAGGGAATTTGATACTCACCTTATAGGAATCAAGAAAGAACTTGAACCAACAGAAATTAGAGGAAGACAGAATTTGGCTTAATAGTAGGAAAATAATTCTAATGGGATTTTAAAAAGTGGGAGCAGGCTTTCTCAAAAGGTTTTGATTTTATTTATTTATTTATTTATTTATTTATTCATTTATTTTTGTCACCAGAAGAGGCTTGACCACAATTTTTCAAGAATACTCTTAGAGTAATTAAGGTTTGGTAGTTAGGTCTAGAATGCTCTCCCACCAGAAATTTTAAAATCTGGATATTCCCAAACAATATATCTAAATACTTCCTCACCATCAGAGGAAGTATTATTTCTCTGGGGCAAGGTATTACTGTTTCTGGGAATTCTCTTTTAATCTGTTGGAGAGCAAAGTAGAATTCCCCACCAAGTTCAAAAGTAGTTCCTTTGGGGCCAGAGCACATGTCTTTTCACTTCTGTACTCTTATTGCCTACAACAATTCCAAGCATACAGTCTACCTGTACCAGCTCATGTGTTTTGTTTGTTTGAAGAAAGCCAATGTATCCATCCTGGTTAACACACTACTCCCGATCCACTCCATCCTGCCTGCCCCTCATGCTCAGTAGCATGCCTCACTTCCCAGCTAAAGGAGCTTCCCAGCACCCACTGAGTGTCTGGGCTCTCCACCGGCTGCATGGGGAGCCACAAACATAGCAAAGAAAGACAGGAGTTCGTTGGTTGTCGGATGGACCAGATGAGTCATTTGCCTTCTCCCCAGCTTTCTTCCCTGTTGTCCCGAGATGTGCTGGTTCCACAGACGCTTCCCTTAAAGCATATCGCACAGCCAAGCAAATAGTCATGTTTCCTTGAGAAGCTGTGGCCAACTTGTGTTTGATGTCCCCTCTTTTCTCCTTCATTCTTTTCCCTTTGCTCCCACTCCAGTGCCAGTTGCCCCAGGAAAGCATCAGCACATAAGCTTTGTTTCAAGTCCGTTTTCCCAAGGATCTGCACTAGGCTAGCAATTGGAATTTTACTGTTGAGCAAAGGATAACAAATCCATCCTATGAGATCTTCTGAAAAAGTGAGTTACTGGTAAATTCTCCTACAGAGAACTAAAGGGAGAATGGATCTGTGGCCTGGAGGAGGACTATGGGACTAGAAACACATCCTGATGTCAGTGGGTGGACAGGAGAGAATGACCAATAAAAGTTACCGGTCTGTGTAAAGATCTTGCCAAAGAAAAGCTTTGCTGGTAAACTCGGTCCTTGCCTTAGTCCCCCCCAAACTCCATTAAGCAACCGACTAGATGATGCCATCATTTCCCAAGGCCTTTCTCACAGGGCTTAATTCCCATTGTGCTCCCAATCCTTGTGCCCTTTACTCACCGACTTTCAGTTCCCCGCCTGCAATGACCATGCAGGCCACACTCAGAACGTTGCTTCTGTCCACAGGGAACTCTAAAGTCCCCACCACATAGAGGCCTTTGAGGAATGGAAGGTCTGTATCCACAAGGACAGTCCTGTCTGCAGGAGGAAAAGAAATTGTTCAGACATGTAACCAAAATAAGAATTGCCTTCTCTTCTCCAGTGATTTGCTCTGCAGTTCTGGAAATTTGGGAGCTGCTTATGATACTACCTCTTCCAGGACAGGTACAGCACCTGAAGGAACAAATAGTGTTTTAAACATCAGGCCTTCATAAAGAGGCAGGAGGAAAAAAAGAAGGCATGATTAATAAATTCTGCCATTGGTTAACAAACCAAGTGTTATGACCCCAGGGCATTGCTTAGGTCCCAAAGAGCTAGGCCAAGCCTACTTTAGGGCAAATGTACAGATGAGGGCCCTACACTTTCCCCCTGTCCCTTAACTTTGGCTCTAGTTCAGAGAGATAGAGAGAATCACAGATATGACCTTGGCCTCTGAAGTCTGAATATTAGGATGTGAATCCCAGTTCTGCTACTTATTGGCTATGTGAACCAACAACTTTACCTCTCTTGACCTCAGTTATCTAATCCTTGAAATGGGGATAATAATGACCTGCTTTATTCATAGGGATTTGTGAGGGTTAAATGATCTGCTTATACAATACTAATTAGCCATGCACATTGCCCAATTCCCACCATGTAAGCAAAGTGTCTGCTACATGTTCAATACATGTGAATATTTTTATTATTTGTACTATTGTCTATTAGCTTGGCATGCCTGTAGAGCTCACTGGACACTTAAAATCATTATTCTTCATTTTCTCTTTCACAAAGAGTTTCCTTCCAACTTCAGAAGAAAGAATCCTAGAATTTTTACTAAAACAGAAAATATTTTATGTATTCCAAAGTATTATGTTACTTTCTGAGGCTTAGCAGTAATTTGGCACAAATTAAATATATCAAATAAATATTTCTGCTTAAATTTCAAGTACCATAATCAGTGACACATGTAACTTTTAAAGAAATTTTTTAACATAACCTCATGTTTTATTTCAGGAAACAATGCACACTGCTATGCTTAAGGATCTGCCCGCCAGATTAGCCTCTCATGAGTTGTCTTTTCTAGTCCTGACTACTTTCCTAGCTGTAAGACAACCACGCCTTCCTGTGTCTGTAAGATTGTAAACCAACCACTTCCCTTCTCCTCCTGGGTCAGACCACCTTTTCCAGCTTTCTTTGCAGTTAGAGGAAGCCATGTGACTCAATTGTAGTCGATAAAATGGAGGCAGAACTGAAGTGTGGCATCTCTAGGCCTGTTCCATAAATTATCCTGTGTGTGCTCTCTCTTTTCCCTTGTTGGACAGAACAGTAGTTCTCAAGGTACGGTCACGATCCAACAACATCAGCACCGCCAGCTCATCTGTCAGAATCAACCTAAGGTTTAGCTCTGCTAGGAAGCCATTCCCAGTCCCACCATCGGGTTCACCACTCCCCCGTGGGAGTCTCTCTCTCTTTCACTCTCCAATGATAACCCTGTAAATTTCCATAATAGAGCACTAAAGTACATTATTATAACTGTATACATATTATTGTATGTAAGGAGGCAACTATCACTGGGTTGGTCTTGGTGTAATTATGTCTTTCTCTCCCACTGTCACTTTCTTAAGTGAAGAAACCATCTATTTTTTAAACCTCTAGTTTTTATTGTGACATCAAAAATAAAGATGTTAAGTGAATGTTGCCAAAGTCTGTTGAGTTTAGCTCCCTACACACCTTCAAATTCCAGAGTTTATTAGCAACTAACACAAAATGAATAATCAGGCTAAACAGATAGAAAGAAAAAAAAAATATATATATATATATATGTATATATATATATACATATATATCAATTTAATCTCTGATACTTTAAAATATGCAAAAAAAGAGTGAAAAATATAGAGAATGTTCCAGGTTTAGCATACATTTTGGGGTTCATGAGTTTACTATGACTTTAAAAGCAAGACAAATTATTTCATCCAAGTACCTCTGAGTTCTATACAAATGGCTTTTATGTCTTTCAACCTATGGCCTTGTCTATCAATGTTTGGCTGTTGAGCCTAATTGTAGAAAACAATTAAATTGCTTCAAAAAATGTTTTCTCTCATCCACATAGTACTCATAGAAACATAAAAGCATGATATTAGCCCTCTTCTGAATATACTTTTCAGTTAAATTATGACAATTACATGGAATTTGAAATTTCCCTCTGGTCTTTATCACATACTCCCTTAGGATATATTTTTATTTAATTGCCTTACCCACTCCAAATATATAGGCAATTTCTCACAAATCACAGATAGCCTAACTATTGTAAGTGCTACAAGAATAGAGACCATAGCTTCCAGTCTCACTTTTACTTGCTCAGCACCTTGAACAATACCTATCATAAAGTAAGTGCTCAAAAACACCACCAAAGAACACATGTTCCAGGGCACACACCCACTACATGTAAAGCCCAATAACCATCAGAGGAAAATAATAGAATGAAGAGAAGAGTAGAGGCAATGCCCTTGTTTCCTTCAGTGCCAGCTTCCCTTTGCCATCCCCTAAATCTGCCTATTCACCTTTTCATTTTTCCTCCTTTCTTTCCGTCGTGTGCCATATCTTCTTGAGTAGTGGGAATTCAAAGATGAGTAACATGTTTCCCATCATCAAATGAAGATAAACAAATGAGTATAATACAATATACTTGAAATGATAATATACTTTTTCATTATGTGGAGTTTATTCCTATCCTAGCAAGTCTATCAATGTGTTTCTTGTAGCAAGATTCTGCTAGAGTAATAAAAAATAAACATATGCCCTAAATTTTTTTATAAAGGAATTCTCCTTTTATCACTGTAACACAGGTTATACCTATCATTGTAAATAGCAAAATAATGAATCGTAATGCACTCTCCAGAGATATCAGCTGAGAATTCACATTGGCCAACCCTCAGCTGTAATGGAGGTTTCAGAGCAGTGGTTCTCAACCTAGGCTGCACATTAGAATCACCTGGGAATCTTTTTAAAATCCTGATTTCTGGGCCTCATCCTCCGGAAATTCTGTTTCTTTGTTACTAACGTTGTGGCCCCACCTCATAACAAAGAAACAGACTTTCCAGGGGATGAGGCCCAGAAATCAGGATTTTAAAAAAGATTCCCAGGTGATTCTAACGTGCAGCCAAGGTTGAGAACCACTGTTTTAGAGGATTTCTCTTTGTGCCGGGTGTAGAAAGTTAGAATCAATGTGCAACATTCTCTAGAAGTAGCATTCTTTCCATGAAATTACTCAAGACATTTCAGAAAAATCACTCCGAAAGTTACTTATACAACCCACTTAAAAATATAAATGGTCGCTGAAACCGGTTTGGCTCAGTGGATAGAGCGTCGGCCTGCGGACTGAAAGGTCCAGGTTCGATTCCGGTCAAGGGCATGTACCTGGGTTGCGGGCACATCCCCAGTAGGAGATGTGCAGGAGGCGGCTGATCGATGTTTCTCTCCCATCGATGTTTCTAACTCTCTATCTCTCTCCCTTCCTCTCTGTAAAAAATCAATAAAATATATTTTAAAAAATATATATATGAATGGTAGAGCACCTGTAAGTTAACTGTGGCCCACTGCTTTTCACCTTGTCTTGACTTGGCCAAGGCTACTCTATCCTATTTTGTCAATGACCAATCTATCCTACTTAAGAGAATGAGCACTGGCATATGGAGGGAACCATCTGGAATTTCTGTTGCTCTATGGGAGGCTGATGGGGGAACAGATCTGGAAAGAGACTCCAAAAGGAATTCATGAGTACCAGATGTAATTAAAGACTGCTTCCCGTCGCCCCCCCCCCCATCACCCATCACCCCCACCCCCCACCAAGGACCTTAAGACCAGCCATGGAGTGGTGCCTCTTGGTTCCAAAATATACCCTCTTTACACTTGTTCATCCACCAAGCACTAAATATCCCACCATCTTTATTCTAGTATCATTTGCCAAGAATTGTGTTGTTTTGTTTACAGAAAGGGTTGTATTTTGACAATTAGAAAGATAAAGCTTTAGAGATGATATCTTGAAACTTAAACCTAAAGAGGAGTCATCTGAATGTCCTCATGTATCAAATGCAACAATAAAACAATAGAGTCTTTAGTTCTTATAAATGCATCATCTGTCCTTAAGACCAGAAAGCCTGAGCCAAATCTAAGGCAGATATCTCTGACAGAGGGCTAGGGCTTCTTTTGTATCAGGAAGAGCCTGACTCCCACAGTTACAAAGCATTCCAGATAATTTCAACACTAGATTTAAACTCAAATTTTCCCCCAGCAAAGTCAGGGAACCAAGGTTACCATTGTGCAGCATTCCAAGGGTCTGACACTTGTCTAAACCCTGTAGAAATGAGATCCAGGGCAAAGGGCACAGATCCTGTTGAATAATGATAGGGTCACATGAACAGGCATAATTTAGGGCAGGCAGACCCACTGCTTGCTTGTGTGGTGTTCACTGTATCTGGCCCCATAACTTAGGTGGTGAAGACAGTTTCCACTACAACCCTGCTATTGTCAGGAACACAGCCTGCACCCACTTCCGACTTCCGAGGGACAGTGATGGCATGCAAGGGCAGTGCAGGACATACAAGAACATACAAAAACTATTTGTAGGTTTGTTATTTCCAATTATGTACCTTCCATGATAAATGGAATTGTTTCTACATTCAGTCTTGGCCATAATATTTTTCTGTTCATATATGAACCAATGCAAAAGTAAGTTTTAATGCCATTAGAGCAGGGGTGGGCAAACTTTTTGACTCGAGGGCCACAATGGGTTTTTTAACTGGACCGGAGGGCCGGAACAAAAGCATGGATGGAGTGTTTGTGTGAACTAATATAAATTCAAAGTAAACATCATTACATAAAAGGGTACGGTCCTTTTTTTCAATAGTTTTATTCATTTCAAACGGGCCGGATCCGGCCTGCGGGCCGTAGTTTGCCCACGGCTGCATTAGAAGCACTAATGATGCAATCTTCCTTTTTTAAAAAGAATACTTTCAGCTCTAAAGAGACTACTTTAAAGATATATTTTCAGTAATAGTAGGTGGCGTGTGTTTTTCCATTGTAGTCTTGTTTAACTTTTGGTGAATCTAACAATTCATCCAAATAGTCTTATCACAATTTATGAGAAAGATTGTCATAAAAAACAAAACTACTCCTAAAAAAGGATGGACGTTCTCATACTTAAATCATTCACAGGTATGCAAGGTTAACATGATGGAAAATCAATGTCAAGTAGACTAATTTACAGAGGTGGTGGTATGTATTTACCCAGAAATCGTCCTCTAGTAGAAAAAGCAGAACAAAGAAGGGCTGGAATATAAGGATGCATTCTTTCCACAACTAAATTCTTATCCATGTGCTGCTAACTTTATGGCCTGCCTTTTTCATCAAAGCCACACAGGTGGTTTCTTTATTCTTTCTGCCTACCTTTCTTTTTACATCCTTGTCTTAAAAATAGGCAGAAGTTGCACTTTTCAAAGTGCCCAGAGGCACATGATTCAAGACTAAAAGCCACTTCCTTAAACCTTGGGGAAAAAACCATCTGCCTGGTGTGTGTGTGTGTGTGTGTGTGTGTGTGTGTGTGTGTGTGTGTGTATACAGGGGAATGAAGGAAAGGACTCACCTCATGGGAAGAGTCCAATTTAAATTCTGGATAATAAATTTTCATCCCACTCCCCACATTCTCTGTGTCTTTTCCAATCACACAGAGACACACATAATTCCCATAGTAGAAGCAACATTTTAAATTATGATATTTTAATTGATCAATAAAATGTTTAACATACAGTGTTTATCTCTTCCTCTAGTCTATACCATCTGTTCTTCAAAAATATTTAAATCTATTTAATAGGAAGTTCTTTAAGTAAAATTCCCAACTATATCATATCAATCCTCTGAAGCCAAAATTCTGAAAGGAAAAGAACAGAAGGTGCTGCTGTTTTCACAAAAATAGAAAAGAATCTATGCCTTCTTTCATTCTAGGCTCTCTTTGTTTTGGTTTCCAATCTTAAAATGGTATTAAATTGTGCTGTTGTTCTCACCAAAAGACCTCAAAGAATTCAGAATGGCCAACTTGGTGTTGCCTTTTTTAAAAAAACACCAACTTTAATATTTAAAAATATTGATGAATAATTGACATACAAAAAGCTGTATATATTTAATATGGAGATAAGTATATATCTATGTAACCATCACCACAATTTATGCCATAAACTATCCATCCTCTTCAGAAGTTTCCTCCTGCCTTTTTAATTAGTTAATATTATTATTATGTGATAAGAACATTTAACATAAGCTCTACACTCTTTGCACATTTTTAAGTATATGGTACATGATTGTTTACTATAGACTCCACAGTGAATAGTGTATCTCTAGAATTTATTCATCTTGCATAACCTAACTTTGTACCTTTTCACCACATTTTCCTATTATCTCCTCCTCCCAGCCCCTGGTAACCACTCAATTTGAAAACAGGCAAAGGAACTGAAAACCATTTCTCCAAAGAAGACATAAAAATGGACAACAGGTATGTAAAAAGATGTTCATCATCACCAATCATTAGGGACATGCAAAGCAATACCACAATAAGGTATCATCTCACACCTGTTAGTGTGACTTTTACCAAAAACAAAACAAAAACCCAAGTGTTTGCAAGGGATGTGGAGGAAAAGGAACCCTGGTACACTGTTGGTAGGAATATGAATTGCTACAGCCACTGTAATAAACAGTATGAAAGTTCCTAAAAATATGAAAAGTAGAACTACTATATGACCCAGTAATCCCACTAGGAGATGCTTTAATATTATTTTTTTCTCAATCTTTTTAGTTGTTTCTTCTAACAGAAAAAAAATTATTAAATTCCTTAAAAATTATGTACAGTATGGTATACATGCATAATTGATGCTTAAGAAAAATTTTGGAATACCTGACTAGTAAATATTGAATAAATAACCTCTATTCTACATATCAATGTGTTGCATCAAAACTTATAATTTTTGGAGCAAACTAATCTATATTTTAAAACTTCTAAATTCATAAAGTGATAATATTCTATATAAATTCAAAAATTGGTTCTGTAAAGATTTTCAGTGTTCTCAACATTTCCATCGTTACATATTTTTAAAATTTCCAAAGCCTTAAGAGCTTCTTTTAAATTCCAATAAATTATATTTATTCAATGCAAAAAGTTACTGCTTAGGGTTTCCAAAATAAGTTCCTCTCTGCTTGAATTCAAATACTGTACTACAGACCATGAAGGTTCCTAGAATTTTTATTCCCTATTGTAAGTTTCTCAATAATATTATCCAGATTTTACAATATCTGCCAAAAGTCCCAATACTCTAAAATATTTCTATATTGCTTGGAAGAGATACTGAAATCCCCATCTTTTTAATCCCTCTTTTAATCCAGGGTGCCTAGAAACCCCCTAGAAAAGTGTAATACATAGAGAAAAGCATTATCCCTGACTAATAAATCTATTCTTCCACCTGTTCATTTATTTAGAAAATACTATCAAGTTTCTATCAAATAATGACATATGCCAAAGAAACTAAATAAAACAAGAGAATGAAATATTTTTGTGGGATTTACCAGGTGAATTTTTGGAGGAAGAAAGAAGTAGATCTGAGTCTTTTAGTATTTGCTTCCGATACCAAAATAACCAAAGGCAAAGGCAATATTTTAAAGTAAAGAAGACAGTATAGTACCTGTTTCTTCCTTCCTTCTAGTGCCTATCCATCCCTGAGAACCCAGTGCTCTCATTTGCTCCTAACGCCCTAATGGCCAGAAGCCTGCTGATGCCTCACTTGCCTACACTCCACTTATATCCAGGGTCTAAGTAGTTTTGTAGTTCCAATTGCCTCTCAACTGAGTCCCCATCCTCTCCAGGCTCCATTCACGGCTGCCTGACAAAGAATTAGTGCAGGGCAAACACATTGGCTAATTCATCTATTACTATTTGCCCAAGAAGCAGTTTGGTGCAATAGAAAGCTCACCAAGTTAGGATTCCGACAAATCTAAGTTTGAATCCCAAATAAGATATTCTTGGGAAAAACTACTTAGCTTCTCTGGGTTTCTGTTCCCCAAGTGCAAAATACTTCATGGAGGTGATACTAAAACTTAGGTAAAATACTACATATGAAAGTACTGCAGTGCCTGGCACATCAGAAGCATGGGAAGGCTCTGGAGTCAGACTCTTGGGTCTAAATTTTGCCTCCCTACCAAGGAGCTTTATGATCTCCAAGTCTCTGCCCTCAGTTGATAAAGAAGGATAGCAATAGTGCCTCATAGGGTGGTTATGAGGGTTACAAAGTCAATTCAGTAACAGGTTTGTGATGGAGCCAGACACAAAGTGCTCAATCAATTAATATTTTGAAAAGCTACAATGAGCAATTCACACATTAAAAAGAGTAATGTAATCCCAATTGAGAATAGCAGTTATCCAAGGAAAGGCAAGAAGAAAGTGTTAAAGAATCCTTTGATATTTTGTTCTGTATATCTTTATATTATTTTGGGCAAGAAAGACTTCAGTTATTATTTAAACTTTTTAAAAACAGAAAAAAGTTTCAGAAACCTGGTGTTTATTATAAGGATGCCCAATAGTGGATGAAACTGGATATATAAGGCAAGCGAGAAAAGTAATGACCTTTCTTTATCCAGAGCAACATGAAGGAAAGGAGGAACAGCAGGAATGAGACAGATCTGGATTAAAATGCGGACTCACTTTTTACTGGCTGTGTGCTAGGGAGTGTTATTCTAAGCCAAGTTTTTTCGAAATCATGGTCCATGGACATCCTACTTCAGTACTAACTGTAGAGTAGTTTCAAAATGCAGATCACTAGTGTTTAAAAATTATCTCAGTTGATTCTTATGCATGCACTAAAGTTTAAGAATTTCTACTTTCAATCTTGGTTTTCTTGTGTGTAAAATACAGTGCCAATGTCACAGCATTTGTATGATAATTTAGTGAGATAAAATAAAAATTAACACAATGCCTGGCACATTTACAAAAAACAGAATTCATATTACCTTATTATATTAATGGGCATATTATGATTAGTAATACTACTGTTAATACCATATTATAATTATTGTTACTATCATTAAATGAGAAATCTAACTATGCTCAATCTGTCACATCAAAAAATGAAATTTGAATACCTCTACTATTTTCTAGATCATTTCCTACAGAAACTATTTTATGATTTCCACTTTTAACTCAGCCTCTTTGACCAATAGTATTAAAATAATCTGGGGTCTTGAAAGGACAAGCTCAGCACTTGGTGCTAAAATTCTGGCATGGTCCTTATTAATGTGATGTAATTTGGGTTTGTCTGGGATAAGCCATGATGGCATGAGGATGGGAAAAGAGAAATACTAAAATAGTAGAGTTTATAAAAATCATGGTTAAATTTTTCTCTCTGAGTGAGAATTAAACTGAGCAAAAACTAAGTTATCGATATCTTCTATTTTCTGACTACCTACCAGTCTCCCCGTTCTCTTCGTTACCTGAAAATCCTTGGGAGGAAGCTACATGCCCCTGTGGTCCTAGTGCTCCTTCTCCCTGGGGAAAGAAGTGGGCGGGGCCAGAGGTCTGGGTGGTATGAGGTCTGGGGTCACATTTCTTACACTGCTTTTGGGGAGAGACTCAACCATAGTTAATGTATAAAAGCTGTGATTTTCATGCAAACTGCTGCTTTCCTAGGAAAATGCAAAAGTCTTCTTTAGCAGTTTAAAATCCTTTAACTATTTCCTTTTCTTTCCTCTTGAGCTACAGGGTCAGCTTGCTGTGCCCAAAACCTTCTCTCAACTTATACTTGCAAATGAATAAAATAATTTAAGAAGTATGAGAAGCCTTTTTAATTCATTCAGACTCGTAAGATATTAAATTCACACCAGGTAATACTCTGGGAGCCTGAAAGGCTTACTGCACGTCTCCTATTCCCTCAGCTACCAATAATTTCCTCACCAGTACTATGATGTAGTCCTTAACTCTTACAAACAGCAAAACCTGGGCCCCTTCGCAGTAGCCAATGTCACAGCTCTAAGGAGGCACCAATATTTTCTCGTTTACACACTTCCTTTGATAGTTTCTCCAAAAAGAAAACAAACTAAAACAGGTGCATCCACACTATGCAAATGAGAAAAGGTAACCTCTGAAACCATTTCACAGCAAACAGAAGATCCTCAAGCTGCTCGCTAGCTAAAACCACAGGAGGTGTGTCAACTCTAGACGCTAAGCCACGGGAGGCCTGTGGGCTGGGAAGGCAGTAAATCCCCGGAGAGCTCTAAACGCCTGATTGGGAAGCTACACCAGGCCCATCCTTCCTCAGGTGCTGATCCACAGGAGGCCCATCACCGCTCAGGTGGAAGGTGCAGCGAGGAGGGAGGAGGCAAGCTGTGTGGGAGAGTAGCTTGAATGTAAGGCCACCAGCTCAACAGGGGAGAAGGGAAATGAGAGGCACCTACTGGGAATACTAAAGTTCAGAGAACTCCATTAAGGAAAAGAAGGAGCCCGCTCTCTCTTGGATAGAGTGCGATCTTACCTGTGGGAATCACAACCCACAAAGACTAAGTTTCTGGCCAGGGGATTCTCAATAAATGCTGGCTGAGAATGAGTCCCAGATCACCAGAGCTCCCCAACTAAACGAGCACCTCATGGTCAGTTGCGAAGGTCCCTAGGACTCACCATCCTGCACCCCTCCCTGTTTGCCTCAACTCTCAGCATGGCAGTGGCATCTCTTCCTTAGGTTTCCCAAATCCCTAGATTTGCTTTAGCAGGGACTGATGGGACAGCGCCTGCACCTCATTCTTTCATTCACTGGCCCGAGCATTCACTGAGTATCTGTAACATGCCGAATCCTGTGCTGTCCACGGGGGATATAAAAAGCCAGATAAAGTATGGCCTCTGCCCTTAAGGTGATATCCAAGTAAATAATAATTACAGAATAAAGGTATATAATAAAAATATGCCTAAAGTGTTGCAGGAGCACAGGGGAAGGGAAATTACATCAAATGAAATTCATGGACACTTTCTGGAAGAGGTGACACTAAATTGAGTGTTAAAGGGTGAAAAGGAGTAACTAGAAGAGAGTGTTAGGATGGGAAAGGGGCGAGAGAGTTGGGGAAAGTTATAGTTAGGCAGAGAGAATGGAAACTATAAATGACTGAGCAGGAGAAATAGTTGATTCCATCCAAGAACAGTAAGTAGATGAGTGTGATTGGGAATGAGAAGCACAGGGAAGTGGTGAACGGTGAGGCCACATCACAAAGGACTCTGAAGTCCAAACGAATAAGTTTGAGATTTAACTCACAGAGATGAAAAGTTCTCTGAAAGTGTTGGGAAGCCCCTGAAATATTATACAGCAATGATACACAAGACCAAGGCCTTTAGACAATTAAAACTTGCTGCTTTTGAATGTAAGGTTCTTCAGGTTTACATAAAGATTAACCTATTTTTCAAATTAAAATAGGTTCTTGAAGTGAATTTTCTAATTTTATATTTTTCCAGTCAATTTAAACAACTTATATAAGTCATATACATATAGAATGATGTGTAGCCTATATAGTATATATTTCACTAGCAAATACTTTTTTTGACTTATAAACACTAGTGTGGTATTACAATTCCAATAAATGCCAAATATTTCTTCTCTAGATGAGTATAATTTTAGTCATATACTCTTGATGTTACTTACTTACAAATTTATTGATAAATTACATATGCACACCACAATATTAATGTAATAAATATTATATACATAATAAAACATAGACAAAGAAAAAACTTTCAAAGAATATGCTAAAAGTAAATAAAAATAAAGGTTCTAACATTATCTGCTCTTCAAGGGATTATCTTTCTTACCCCATGTTGGATGCCACTGGATTAGACAGGTAACAAATACCTAGATCCACCTCCCCTTCACTCATAAATATATGCATGCAGAGAAAGGTCAATATGCCATTCATTAAAGCAACTCAACTAAATAAAAAAAATAACAGAGACAAGGAGACTAGCTAAGGATCGTGATGACAGGCTCAAGTCCCGTTCCTTGCTATGTAGCTATAAGAGAATGAGGCAATAAATCATGACTCGTTGACAACTTGCACCCTTCCCACCGCTCCCTGGGGTTATTATGAGGGTTAAGGATAACACTAATTATGAAGCAAGCCCTTGATCCCCTTTATAATACAAGAAAAACAAGCTGGGTGAAGTCAGAGTAGCACAGGCAGTATATTTCAGCTGGGGAGTGAGGGGGAGTCATGGGGCTCCCGGGACAGCCTCTGCTTTCCCGTATTAGCAGAACTCAGGGACCTCGGAAGCAGAATTGCATTTCTAGGAACTAGTTGTCCAGTGGTTCCTCAGGAGGATTTAGGAGTCAGCAATCTGGAAACAGTTGTGCATTAGAGGTATGTGTCTGTATTTACACCTTGTTAAGTTTAAATCCTATTTATAAGATTTGTGCCATCATGGGATCGTGCCCACTTCCCTTTCCACAGGGTTTTAGTAAACACTGCCAGTGTGGTGAGGATTGGAATCACAAACACCTGAACCTGTGAGAGGCGACTGCTCTCTGCACACGTTCTCCTAGATATCTCTAAAACAGTGGTTCTCAACCTGGGGGTCGAACGACCCTTTCACAGGGGTCACCTAAGACCATCGGAAAACACATATATAATTACATATTGTTTTGTGATTAATCACTATGCTTTAATTATGTTCAATTTGTAACAATGGAATTGGGGGTCACCACAACATGAACTGTATTAAAGGGTTGCGGCATTAGGAAGGTTGAGAACCACTGCTCTAAAAGGAAGTGCTTCCACACATTATCTCCTCCCCTATGGGGGGCTGAGGGGACAGGGAAGGGGCCTGGTTTGTCAGCACCAATGCTCTGATTCAGAACTAGAGCCACGCCCCCAGAGCAGCAACCCCAAGGCGTCTGACCTCACTGCGCCAACAACAATATTCCTGCTGATCTATCACAGGTCCAGAAATTGCACCATCAATAGGATTGGGAGAGAGGAGCTAGAATTTAATTAGCTTTCCATACGATACATCATTCATACATTCATTCATCTACTCACTCACCCACTCACTCAATTCAACAAATACACAAAGAGCATCTTCTCTGTTCTGAAGCTATACTGAATACTGGGAGCACAGAGATGAGAAGCTCTCTTTGGTACCAGTAATGGACTAGAAACCAGCAGGGCCATGCCTGCCACATGCACTGCTGAGCACAGCCTGGCCAGCCCTGGAACAGTGCCTTTGTGCTAACCCTCTGCATGGACTTTGCAGACACCATCTCCCCACTGAGAAGTGCGGTTAGCCCACTGTTGTTAAAGCAGACAAAACCCCCCGCTCAATCTAGGTAAGAGCAATGATTTTTTATTCAGACATAAGTTACCATCAGGTGAGCTATCATGTAAAAAAAAGTGAGGCAAACAGATGGCTTCAGATGGGATTTGGGGCTTGCAAAGCATCACTGATGTTACAAATGAGGAAAAGCGAGGAGATGCTATTAGACATGGAGCAGGCCCTGGAGAGCACCGCAGCCTGACGGAGTTCTGGTCTAAATAATGTCTACACAGCAAAGCCAGTCCCTCTCCACTGACGGGGTTTTGTTAAGCAAGTGCTATTAATTTCCAAGTGTGGGGCTATACCTCTAAGAAACATGTTCCTACCTTTCTCTTAAAATATATTTTACGATGGTGTTATCTGTGTATATCACCATGACCCCGTATATCACAGCCTTTGTAAGGCTCTATTTTCATCCCCCCACATGGTTAAGTAGGGATTCTGTGATGAAGTAGAGAGAATCAGGAATGTGGAGGTCTGGATCTGAATCTGTGCCGTCTCTGAGCTCCTTCTTGGTCCTCCTTTTTGGGGACCATTTTCCTCCACTGAAGAATGAGAGAGAGCTGTGGCAGAGCATACAATTGCCTCTCAGCATTTTTTTCTCCTTCTTTAGTAACAAAAACTTCCATTTTTAGCTGAACACGGTACAGCGTCACCCAGCCAGAATACTACATTTCCCAGCCTCCTTTCCAGTTAGATATGGCCTTTCAGCTACATTTTGGTCAATAAGAAGTAAAGAGAGCCCTAACCGGTTTGGCTCAGTTGATAAAGTGTTGGCCTGCGGACTGAAGGATCCCAAGTTCGATTCCGGTCAAGGGCATGTACCTTGGTTGTGGGCACATCCCCAGTAGGGGGTGAGCAGGAGGCAGCTGATTGATGTTTCTCACTCACCAATGTTTCTAACTCTCTATCCCCTCTCCCTTCCTCTCTGTAAAAAAATCAATAAAATATATTTTTTTTTTAAAAAAGGAGAGGTGTCATGTGGGACATACAGGAAGAATCTCCTGCCTAGAATGTGGTCACAGTGGCCGAGCTCCAACAGACACAGTGGACCACAGGGAATTAGGAATGGAAACAGCACATGGTGCACAAGGGGATAAATGGAGTCCAAGTCCCTGATACCGTGAAATTGACTTCTTTCATACAAAGGAGAATATAAACTTTTTCAGATCTTTATTATTCACAGAAGACCTAATCTTACCTAATTGTTGCAATAAAGCAAGTCCCAATATTTTTGCTGGTGGAGGATCTTGCCTTTTTATTAAAAAAAATTTTAAAAAATGCAACATCTGTGAAGGCAAATAACAATAAAATGAGGTATGCCTGCACTGAGCTCAACTGGCCAGGATGTCCAAGATAGATCACTTACATGGCTGGAAATTGATGTTGGCTACTAGCTAGAGCTTAGAAATGTGGCTTCTCCATGTAATTTGAGATTCCCATAGCCTGAGGGCTCTGTCCCAAAGGGAATATTCCAATAGCAAATAAGACATCCAGGCCAAAAGGTCTTCTTATGCAAGCAAGAGTTATTGTGACCTAGCCCTGGAAGTCCCAGAACATCACTTCTCCAAATTCTATAGGTCAAGCAAGTCACTAAGGCCAGCCCAGATTCATAGAAAAGAGAGTGCGCCCCCCACTTCTCCAGGGGAGGAACTGCCTACGTTTACAGGGAGGAAAGACATTTTTGGCAGCACCTTTAGAAGAATATCTACAACATCATTTAAATTATTATGGTAATTAGAACCAGCACTAGACAGTGTTGTTTAATGCTCTAATAATGAAGCACATGTATTATTATACAAAAAGTTATTTTTGCCCTAGCCAGTTGCTCAGTGGTTAGAGCTTCGGCCTGTGGACTGAAGGGTCCTGGATTCGATTCCAGTCAAGGGCATGTACCTTGGTTGCAGGATTCTCGGCCCTGGTTGAGGTGCGTGTAGGAGGCAACCAATCGATGTGTCTCTCCCTCTCCCTTCTACCCTCTCTAAAAAATCAATGGGAAAATATCCTCCGGTGAGGAATAACAAAAAAAAAATTTTATTTTTAATATTTTGATCAAAGTACTGGTTCCTTTTATAATTCTATTTTATTTTTATGTATTCAACAATATTATTCTGAGTGTGGGTCTAGGCTTCACCAGGCTGCTACACAGACCTAGGGCATGTGAGAAGTTAAGAACCCCTGGATTGTATAAAAGTGTGGTGACTAAAGGATTGACAGTGAGCCACCTATGCTATTTCTTCCCCTGCTGGCTGGCTTCACCTCTGATCAGCTGCTCATGGGCAAACTTCTTATCTTTAAAGCTCTGCATACAAAGAGACTCAAAGATCTCCCTCAAGAAAGTATAATCAACTCAAGAAATGGCAGCTAATACAATAATTGGGAAATCATGAATTATTTAATTCTACATTCCAAAAATATCTATATAGAAAACAGACCATAAAGTATAGAGAAAATGAGCTAAATAATTCAATTATAGCAAGTGAAAATGGCCAGCTTATATTAAGAGCCCCACGAGCAGCTGTTTCTTACTTAGCTCATACTTCCCCAGCCCCAACCAGGAGGGCAAAACACATATGCAATCACTCGGTTCCCTCCTTTTGTAAGAAATGCCTGTGTCTCCTCAAAGAAAGTTAATTCCATGAGACAAATTTCTTGAGGGAAGAAAACTAGGTAAAATATAAGTTTATGCATTTAAGGCAATGACATTTTTCATTAATTCTCAGCAAATTTGTAGCAATTCACACCATAGAATACGGGGTTGGTAAGAACTTTAAAAGTGATTTCTTAGTAGGGTGGCTAACTCATCCTGGTTTGCCATATATTTTGTAGGTTTTATCGATAAAAGTCCTGTGTCCCAGGAAACCCCTCAGTCCTGGATAAACCAGAGAAGTTGGTCACTCTTTTTACTAATGACTTTAACAAAGAGGTTAGTCCCTAATCCTATCTAATAAAAGAGAAAAATGGTAATTGGCGTACGACGATACCCTTTTCATTGGTTAATCAGGGCTATATGCAAATTAACTGCCAACTAAGATTGGCAGTTAACTGCCAACAAGATGGCGGTTAATTTGCATATGTAGGCACAATGCAGGGAGGTGAAAGGGAAAGCAGGAAGAAGCCCCCTGCCACTGACAGTGATTGGAAACCCAGGGGGGAGCTAAGAGCTGGGGGGCAGGGCAAAGGCGGCCCCAGGGCCGCCTTTGCCCTGACCCCCAGCCATGATCGGAGAATCAGGTGCCTTTTCTACCCTGGCCAGTGATAGCAGGAAGTAGGGGTGGAGCCAGCGATGGGAGCTGGGCACCGTCGAAGCTGGCAGTCCCAGGAGCTAGGGGTCCCTTGCCTGGGCCTAAAGCGAAGCCCACGATCACGGGGCCGCTGCAGCTGTGGGTCCCCACTGCCCGGGCTGGACACCTAGGCCAGAGGTGTTAGGCCTGGGCAGGGGCGGAGCCTGCAACCACGGGGAGCTGGGGGTCCCCTGCCCAGGCCTGACCCCTCTGCCAGAGGCCTCAGGCCTGGTCAAAGGGCCGATCTGGTGATTGGTGATCGGAGGCTGATGAGGGTCAACTCCTCTGGCCAAGGCATCAGGTCTGGGTGGGGGGCGGAGCCGGGGATTGGGGGGATATGATGGTCCCCTTGCCCAGGCCTGAAGCCTGGGTCAGAGGCGTCAGGCTTGGGCGGGGGGTGGAGCAAGCGATCAGAGGGAGATGGGAGTCCCCTGCCCAGGCATGATTCCTGGGCCAGAGGCCTCAGGCCTGGGCGGGGGCCAGAGCCAGTGATCAGGGGGAGATGGGGGTCCCCTGTCCAAGCCTGACACCTCTGGCGGAGGCGTCAGGCCTGGGCAAGGGGCCGATCAGGCGATCTGAGGGTGATGGGAGTCTACGCCTCTGGCCGAGACATCAGGCCTCGGCTGGGGGCAGAACCAGTGATGGGGGAAATGAGGGTCCCCTGCCCAGGCCTGACGCCTCTGTTAGAGGCGTCAGGCCTGGGCAAGGGGCCGATCCTGCGATTGGAGGGCTCCCAGTATGTGAGAGGGGGCAGGCTGGGCTGAGGGACACTCCCCCCGCCCCACACACACACCCAGTGCACGAATTTCGTGCACCGGGCCCCTAGTATCAACATAAATATCAATGGATGCTGGTTTCAGCATTTCAAAGTTGAAAGGACTCAAACAATGTACTCTGATGGATTAGTGCTGCTTATTTTAAATTTAACCTTCAGTTCTTACTTCCAGAACTGAACTTATTATAAGAATTACACACTATCCTCTAAATCTGTTTTAAAAATATTGATTGTGATGTTTTACATTTTTGTAATACTGTATCTCTTTAGAAAATGACAGTGACATCTTCGAGAATATAATCTCTTCTATTTTCCCAAACTGAATGAGCTGTACAAATTGACCACTGCTGTTGTAATTAACCTATCATATGAGCCTCTGAATTTAGAACACTTAGCAGTGTCCATTGATATTTACTTTTGGGATGTTGATATTAGGCATTAATCTCTTTTAGAATGGCAACCTGGTTGAGAGTGCCACTCTAGAAGTGCTGCCGTCTCATCAGGGAGTAATTGCTTTTAATTTTAACAAAGATACTGGAATCCTTGAAGACATTATTCCCCACAAGGGTTTTCCTAAAGATCCAATGCGGATGTGAGGAACTGTAAGGCAAGGCAAGCATTACATTTTGCATTTGATTAATAGGAGCCTCCAGAGAGTACACAGTTTATTCCCAGGCAATTTCTAAATTACTGTCTTCCTAGTCCTCCTTGGAACATTTACTGCTGCCCACCTCCACCATCTTGGTTTTCCTCCTTTCCACATTCTGTTGTTCTTATTCTCCTCCTGGTTTCATGATTGCTCTTACCCTGGTTTCTCTTCTAGCCACTTAAATAAGAATTTCCTCCAAGATGTAATCTCTTACCCTCTCCCCATATCTCTCTGTGATGGTTCTCATGTAGGCTCTAACCTGGGTCAATCCCCAAGGCTTACTTAGTCAGCTTGCTGAGGGTTACCAAATCTAAATCCAGACTCCTGGCTGGCTTCCCCTCCCAACTCCTGCTCCACACCTCCTGTTATCATCCAGGCACCCCCACAGGAAACATAGTGTACATCTGTCATGGAGTTTATTATCCTCCCTGTTAGACTATTCCTTCCCCTGCATCCACTATTTCTACTGATGACATTCCTACTCATTCATTCACACACAAACGTCCTGTCATCTTTCAGCCTCATTCTCTTTACCCTTACAATTAATAAAATGCCAAGTCCTGCCAATTCTAATTTCCTATCAAGTTGATGATACATATTTATATTTTTCCATAGCAACCACCAATCTACTTATTGCTACCATGAAGCTGGTAGTTTAGGCTGTTAAGGCCAAAGTACATTTAAAAGTCCTGAGGAAAATAATGCATAGCTCCTTTGAAAAGTAGTTTTAAACTGTGCATGGAAGTGTGCAAAAGTTATGCAGGAGAAAGAAATTGTTATACCAGCAAGAAGCTGCACCTATTGCACTGAAGAAAGCACCATACGTGTTTTACATGTATACCTGCTAGGCTCCTGTAGGGGCTAGTACACCAGTGCCCAGAAGGGTCATACTTCTGGGATGCTGGAGTTAGAAGTCTGGAAAGTTAGAAAAGTGGTGATTCTTTATAAGTGGGGCTAATTACCAAAATAAACTATGGGATGGGTTTCTTACATATTTCACACTTGCCAGTATCTGCTTCCAACCCAAATTCTGATCTGCAAATCCTGGGGAAATATGCCCCCTCCTAAAAAATTGCTATAATACTAATAGACTATCACAGTGAGTATGTTTCTCAGGTGAGTGATGACATAAAAGGATTTGGAAAACACTGAATTAGAGTAAAAACTCTAATTAGTTCCAGCAAATTAGCAAGCCATAAAATGTGTCAGGACCACCATGACTTTGGGTCTCAAGAGAAGAGTCTAAGTGAGTTCTAATTAGCCCAGAAACAAACAACAAACACCATGATTGAGACAAGCAGAGTGACAAGTTGAGATTTGAGAAAGGGTATAACCTATTTTAATATATTTTAAAATTATGTTCCTTTTGTCATTTATAGAAAATAAAAATCTCTGCTATTATTTTAACTGAAACAATTTTATGGGAGATATATATATATATATATTCGAGATTCAAATTCCTGGTTACCCGCCCTGGCAAGGGAATTCTGTCACAAGCCTTGGTCAGTGGTTTGGTCAGTGGTTAGGGTCATACTGCTATTAATTTATAAGAAGCCACTTGAGTCATTGTCATTGCAACTAGAAGGACCTCCCCAGTCTCCAAGTGTCCATCACAGATGTAATTCTATTTCAGGGACATAAATCTAAAACAACAAATAAAGAAACAATATTCCTTCTTATATATTTTAAGAGGCAATCTTGGGTTGAAAACAAGGAGACAAATTTTGCTCTTGTTCATGGTACAAAACATGGCAAATATATGGGCAATAATGTTAATGCATTTCATAGCATTTTACATTTTCTAAAACACTTGCATTACCTTAGTTCATGTTAGTTGGACTAGATAGCCAGTAGGTTCCCTAGCAGCTGTGTATCTATTATTTACATAAATATATGTATGTAAAAACACCCCAAAATAAAACAAATTACTAGGTGATTATTCAGTTCATCAAAGGACTCCACATTGCAAAGGATTTTATACTTAGCTAGCTTTATACTAGTATAATAAGCTCCCTGTATATTTGCAGTCTGTAGAAGTACCTGCTCCATGGTGCCTGAGAGCCTGGTTTTTCCTTCTTGTGGGAAGGACATGGCCTTAACACCCCTTACCATTAGGCAAAGTTCACAGAGGTCTGTTTTCCCTCTAAGAAACTGCCTAAAAGGGAGGAGATTTATACAGTATCTAAATATCCTTTGATCTTTGGTTTCAGATTTTCTTTTTATTTGTTTATTTTTATTTGATAATAATGCTGGTTAAAGTTTCTGTGTCAAAAGTATCTCTTAATCATATTTGTCTGTTCTTCCCTATAAACACTTTTAAAAAAACTTTCCCATTTATATCCTAAATAACATTAAAGAAAATATTGACTATTGTCCCCCAAAAGAAACAAAAGTGCTCTAAATATTTGTGCTCCATTCTTCCCCTTCCCCCACCAGACTCTTTTCTCCCATAACAGGCTTCTTCTGGTCACAGATGGAGAGATTTGGGCACAGGTTGCAGCCCGAACAGTGTCATCTACCCCATTTCAGAGTGAGCAATCCCAGACTGGGGGCTTAATTATGTTTGGAGGGTTTAAGAATCCCATTTTCAGGCAGTTAAGAGGCAATACAATAACACCAAGCATTATAGGTATTAAAGAATAAAGAAACTAAAATCCTTTGACCAGTCTGTCTCCTGGTGTTCTTCAATTTCTGACTCTTGTAAGTCAATAGAATCTAATGTCTTCCCAGAGAGGGAAGACAGAACAAATTTAGGAAACCCTGAAACACTCAAACCTTTTGAATTGTCAAGTACATCTGCTCTTAATTACATGTGTGCACACACACGCACACACATAAACACATACGTAGTGGTAGATTAAAGACAGCTGCAAGTTCTTTGCTGTTCTTCCCATTGAGAGTAGAGCCTAATTTTCCTCCTTTGTATCTGAGCTGGCTTTA
This sequence comes from Myotis daubentonii, assembly GCF_963259705.1. Classification (NCBI taxonomy): domain Eukaryota; kingdom Metazoa; phylum Chordata; class Mammalia; order Chiroptera; family Vespertilionidae; genus Myotis; species Myotis daubentonii. The sequence continues at coordinate 78,926,417 of NC_081845.1, read as the reverse complement.
GTGCCTTGCTTGACCAAGAGAATGTGATGGTTATGATATTCTGATGCAACTAAGCTGGCCCAGGAGGCATGCAGCTTCCACCCAAGTCTCCTGGACTGCAATTCATGGAGGATCTCAATAAGAATGTCCCAGCCTAGCCCTACCACACAAAATTGTGAACAAAATAAAATATTTGTATGTTATAAACTGTTAAGTTTCTTAGGCAGTTTGTTAAGTAGTGACAGATTTCCAGAACACACCTACCAACAGTCACCATTCTGATATCACGCATCATACAAAGGACCCCAGGAACTCAAGCTTAAATGTCTCCCCATCTCACTTAATAGTGTATCAGAATAAATGGGGTGATGGTTTGTATGACCAGAATTTTTGAAAACTACTTGAGCTACAGAGAGAACACTAATATTTATAATAATTGGTTTCTAATTGATGTTGCAGACCTAAATTTGTGCATTATGTGTATCTTACCCTAAATTAGTTATAATCTCAGGCTATTAAAAAATTAAATCAAGCTAATACTGCTATATATCTGTAGAAATTCCTTCCCCAAAAAATTACTTCCTGATTGATGATCATCTTACCTTATATCACCAACCTTAATGCCTCGTGATTTCACAAGGAAATGCGCTAAATATTGCCATCTTTGAACATCACATGACTTTGATGAACCTCTTTGCTATTTAAAGTACCCGAGTATTGAAAATCAGAACAAACAGAAGAACTATTATAAAAGAAAAACAGGACTCTCTCATTCATTTTCAAATAAGGACAGTTCAAAGTAATTTTTTAAAAAAGGAACACAGGGAATTCTAACACACATACACACATATATGCTGGAGGCTATATGATATCATATCTGTACGCTTCAAAATAGAATGTGATCATTTGAAATTATAACACATTTTCCTTTCATTAAGTCTTCCCTGTGTGAAAAGGGTGTCATTCTGTTGTGGCTGCAACTCTCTGAGAGAGAGCATGGGGGTAGGGAGGGATCTTACGCAGATCCTGTTAGATCAGCTCAGGATAAAACTGAAAGTATAAGCTAGCAGGGTCATTTTACCCATTGACCTGCTAGCTATTCTTGTGAAGGTTGGAGGCTTTCAAACTTGCAAATTTTGTTTTGGTTTTGTAAGATGACTAGGATGCATTTAGACCAATCCTCCCAATATTTAGGAGGGAAAGACAATCAGACACACTTGTTTGTATGAAGCTCAGTTATCATAAACTAAAATACGGGAGCAAATTCTTCCTGGTTACCTCAGCTTACTCCATATAATACCACTGAGAAGAATTTACAGCTCTTTCAAAATCCAGTGTCTGCCTGGCTGGTGTGGTCCAGTGGTTGAGTGTCAACCCATGAACCAGGAGGTCACAGTTCAATTCCCAGTCAATGCACATGCCCGGGTTGCGAGCTCGATCCCCAGTGAGGGGCGTGTAGGAGGCACCCAATCAATGATTCTCTCTCATCAATGATGTTTCTATCATTGATGTTATATATATATATATATATATATAAATTCTTTGTTGTTTAAAGTATTACATATGTCCCCTTTTCCCCTCCATTATCTCCCTGGCCGTTTATATTTTTTAAATCCAATGTCTATAAAGACAGAACACTTCAAAGGAAAACGGTGCCATACGTAAGACAGTGATATCTTTTATTAGTACAGTAAAGTCCTATTTTTATGAAATAGGATGGGTCTGAGGTCATTCCATAAAATAGATTTCCCAGAGAATGGAAACAGGCAATTTACCCTAAGAATTTTATTGAAAAAAATTATGCTATTCTATTTGAATAATGATGGGAATGTTCTACCCATTTTCTTTATTAATGAATTAAAATACACAAAACACCATAAAATTATATTAGGGGTTCAAAAGTATCACTTAAATCTTCTTTACCAGTCACTTTCATTTTATAAAATCAGCAGTTCCATTAAAATCATATTATGTAAAAATGGGTTTTTACTGTAATAATAGTTATTACCTATTTAGCTCCCAAAGATATTGTGAAAATTAAATAATAAGCCATTGGAAAGCAAATACGAAGTGTCGCTAATAGCAGAGGCCAAGAGGGGCAGCCAGATGGAAAAAATGAAGGAAAGGAGCCCCTGATAGATTAAAAATCACAGCTTTCATCCATAATTCCATTACTGCCAATACCCTGCTCAACGTTATGATGTGTTAATTATGGCCCTCATGTTATAGATGAAGGTCAGAAAGGTTTAAAATTTATCCAATATCACACCGTTGGTAAATGTCAGAATCCAAATGTAGACCCAGGTTTATCCTCGGGGACAGCCCTCCTTGTCTCCTGAAGCCTCGCTGCCTCCCCAATATGCCCTGGTGCAGTGGTTCTCAACCTGTGGGTCGCGGCCCCTTTGGCGGTCGAACGACACTTTCACAGGGGTCGCCTAAAACCACCCTGCATATCAGATACTTACATTACGATTCCTAACAGTAGCAACATTACAGTGATGAAGTAGCAACGAAAATAATTTTATGGTTGGGTCACAACATGAGGAAGTGTATTTAAAGGGCCAGAAGGTTGAGAACCGCTGCCCTAGTGTCTCAGACTGTTATCCCATCTTCCAAGGGCCACTTCAAATGCCTTTCTTCCACCACGACTGTGATTCTAAACACGTCTGCTTTGATTGCAGCTATTTGCTATATTGTTATGTATCATGTGTCTTATTAACCCAGCTGAAGTCACTCGCTGCTTTGAGGTCATGGCTGTATCTGATTTGCCTTTGGAGCCTCAGATCAAGAGCACCTGGTCCAGTGCCTTGAACACTGTGAGTGCTCAGTGAATGTTGGTTAAACTGAATTGGAAAGGAGTGTGACCTTGAATTATAGCTACATTTACTACCAGATGCTTCTTTCGGAAGTTTCTCCAGTTTTCCTATGGATTGTGCACCTACCGGGGATGTGGTAAGATTGAATTCCTCGAGTAGAGTAAATAATAAAGTTCTCTTCGGTTTAATTTCGCATGAAGGGAACAATGTGAGCAGCCAGCAGAGAAATATGAATTCAGTAAAAAATGTAGTCTGACGTGACTGAAGCATAGCAGGCGGGGATGTGGAGTTTTTAAAAATGATATGATAAAGAGTTAGGGCATTGGAATCAAAGTGTCTGATTTCCTGCCCCAGCCTCTTTACTGAATAGCTGGATGAAACTTGCACAAGTTACTTAATCTCTCTGTGTCCCAGATTTCTCATCTATCAAAGGAGGGTAAAAACAGCATCCTCGCATAAAGTAGTTGTGAGACTTAATTGAGGAAATATATGCGGATCACACAGCACAGTGTGTGGCACACATCAAGCACTCAAGTTATAGTGGCAGTTTATCATCATGGTAAAAATCTTAGTTATTAGGAATCTGTTCAAAGAAGACATTATTTTCCACAGACCTGTAAAATTGTATAGTCATACTATGTCAAACTCAAAGATTTATTTCTGGTATTAAATTATGGATGACCACATTGGCGTGTGCACTTTATTCAAGCAATACTTATTGACTGCCTATTTTGTGCCAGACTTGGTTGAATAAATTGTACTTGACTCAAAGAAGACTAGGAATGAAAGAAGCCAGGAGAGCCAGGAAAAGGTTAAGAATACACACCACAAATAGGAAGAGAAGGTAAATTAAACCCAAAGTTCCATCAGAGGTCAGACTGCCAAGGTTTGCCAAAAATAAGCAGAGAAAAATTAGCCAGAACAGCTCCTATGTAAGGCTCAAAACTGAATGGAACAATGAATCAAAATGCTGGCCACTAAAAGATGATTTGCTGGAGTTCAAAGAGGGCTTATTAGAAGAAAGGGGCAACAGGAAAAGAGTAAGGACTTCCTTTATTATGTATTACATATCAGTTTTCATTTGCTTATCTTTACATTTGAAAAGTACAAATAATAAACAATAACTACATGTTTTAAAAGTCTTAACTCCTCTGGTTCTCACAATAATACTAAAGGACGAGAGATGCTCTATGCATCCAATGACTATGCCCCCACCGACCTTTTTCCAAAGCACTGATTTGTGCTATTTAAAAGCAATCTTATGGAGAATTCAGGTCCATCTCATTAGCTGACCATGAACAAAAGAATGAGGATGCTGGAGAATGCCAGAGGTTCTAGGCGGCCAGGACACACATGGATACAGTCAACTGCAATGCCAAGCAAGATAGCTAAGATTGCTCCTCACTCAGCATAAAGGTCCCAAAGGATATTAAAAGCTTGGCAACCTTCAAAAGCTTCTCTTGCTTCCGCACAGGGTGGGAGAAACAGCTTGCTCAGTGGGAAAAACCATAGCCCAGGGCCAATCCGCTGGCCAGATTCATCAAAGAGATGGCTGAGACAGAACAGATTTTTTCTTTTCGTATAGGAATGACTCATGAGCTTGTTTACTCAAAAAGTTACATCCTCCATGGAGAGAAGTGGAAGATAGGGGAGTTGGATAATAATAATGATAATTCAAGTTCCTATTGATCAGCCCACTCCCTCCAGCCCCTCAACTCCCTATGCAATTACAGGCACACTACCACTACCCAGAAGATAGTATATTTTGTTGTTGTTTTTCTCTCTCTTTTTAATTGTATTTTACTCTATTTTTTTCTGCCTTAATTTTTTGTCATCAATAAAACAAACAACAAAACTACTCTCTTTTGTTTACTCTTAGACTTTATATTTTATTTTTTTAATCTTTATTGTTGAAAGTATTACATAAGTCCCTCCTTTCTCCCCATTAAACCTCTTCCAGCCCACTCCTGTCCCCTCTACCCCAGGCCCTCACCACCCATACTCTCAGACTTTTTAGAAGAAGAATGCACTTGATTGGCTAAGAATATGGACTCAGAGTAAGACAGTCTGGGTTAAAATTCTGACTTTGCTGAACCTCAAACTGTGTGACCCCGAGCAATTTCTTAACTGCCCTGGCCTCTGTTTCTCTGTCAGTAAGAATGGGGTTAATAATGTCACTGATATCACAGAGTTATTATGGGGATTAAATTAGTTAATATATGGAGAATAATTCCATGTCGTTAGTTGTCAACAAATGCTTAATGTTACCATTATTACTTTACAGATGACCAGATGTTCACCTTCCAGTACCAATCTTCTTTTATGCAGTATTTACTTAAGTTCAAACCATAAATGTGGTTAGGTCTTTTAGGGGAAATATATTTGTTCTATTAAAAATATTTTCTTCTCAGGCTGGAGAGACTTTCTGGGAGTTTCAAAAACTACCTATATAGAAAAAATGAATTTTTTAAGTGTGATATGTGTTTCAGTATATCTGAGGAATCATCTTTCTCCTATCTGTTAGTACACAGGGAGGGGGTTCTAGATAGACAGATGGGTAGATAGATGATACATACTTTGTTTTTCTATTTTATTAACCTGTTCCTTTTCTAGCATCTTTGGAAAATCATGGCAACAGAAGGGCTTGTCATTTTTTTTCTCAGTCCTATCTGTAAAAACTTCACACAGGCAAAAGATTAAAAGCCATTTTAAAAATTGTTTATTTCCATGTACTCTGCCTTTCAAACATAAGGTGTAAATCTGTTCTATAACACATAAAAAAATTATCTAGTTAGTCCATAATTTTAAGTCCTCTTGGCATTGTGACTACTTATTCTACCTTTAATGAAGGTTGGCTGAGCTATTTTTTCCAGATTTCACTTATAAGTGCCTACTTATTTCCACATTCTCTACTGTGTCGTACAATAAACTTAAATGACAGATAATCCCCAACTAGACTGGCCTGGTTCAGTCTGTCAGTGATTAATTCAAGAATTGTTTTTACTCACTTGGTAAAATCAGGACGTCATCCCCAGGGCCTGGGATGGTATGGTTGTGTCCTCCCCAGCCCTCTTCAATGCCTATCCATGATTCAGGGAGGGACCATTTTAAAGCTGATTCAGGCACAGAGGTAGTAGCTAGAAAACAAGAGGGAAGTAGTGAAGAGTAACTGAAAATCTGATTCACTATGATAACTTGCAAATTCTATTATTATTTTAGAATGCTGGTGATATTTTCACCTCCAGAAGTGGCTGCTTTTTAAAATTTTATAAACTTCCAACAAAACTTTTATCAGATACAAAGCAAGTAATTATTCACTCCATTGATTATCTCCACTTCTAGGGAAAATATAATTTACTTTTGTTGTTAAATGATTGTGTTTTGCCTTATTATAATTATTATATGAGCTTATCATAAAACAATTGAAAAAGGCAAATATAGAAAGAAAAATCAAAAAATAATAATTTCCTATAATCTCACTACCTAGAGATAACACCATTAACCTTTTATTTGTATCTCCTTCCAGAATTGCTCAGCATTTTTATATAATTGAGATTATATTATATATGTAATTTTACAACCTCTTCTTTATTTAGATTAGTAATTTTTCATATGCATTTTCTCGTGTCATTATAACTCCTTGTAAATGTAATGGCTATCTAATCTAATAAAAGAGAAACATGCAAATTGACAACACCTCCACTACACCCAAGCCACGCCCACCAGCCAATCAGAGCGACTATATGCAAATTAACCCAAGCAATATGGCTGCTGGCAGCCATGGAGCTGGAGCAAGCAGGAGGTTTGGTTGCTCCGGCAATGGAGGAAGCCAAGCTTCCCGCCTGCCCTGGCAGGCTGTGGCCTCTGCTCAAGGCAACAAAGTTTCAATTATAGAAGACAAATAAATCCCAGATACCTGCTTCCAGTCAGCCTCCACTGGGAGTTTGGATGGCTAGGGGCCATGGCCAGCCTTTAAACAGCCATCAGCCCCTCACCCAGGATGGCCACACCCTAATGGGGTGAGGGTCCCCGCTGGGGGGCTTGGCCAGCCTGAAAACAGCCATCAGCCCCTCACCCAGACTGGCCAGGCACCCCAGCGGGGACCCCCACCCTGAAGGGGCTGTAGCCAGCCTGAAAACAGCAATCAGCCACTCACCCAGGCTGGCCAGGCACCCCAGCGATACCCCCACCCTGATCCGGGACACCCTTCAGGGAAAACCAGCCTGCCCCATCCATGCACCAGGCCTCTATCCTATATAATAAAAAGGGTAATATGCAAATTGACCCTAACAGCAGAACGACTGGGAATGACTGGTCACTATGACACATACTGACCACCAGGGGGCAGACGCTCAATGCAGGAGCTGCCCCCTGGTGGTCAGTGTGCTCCCACAGGGGGAGCTCTGCTCAGCCACAAGCCAGGCTGACGGCTGCCAGCACAGCGGTGGTGGTGGTAGCCTCTCTCGCATCCTCAGCAGCACTAAGAATACCCGACTACAGCTTAGGCCTGCTCCCTGCTGGCAAAGTGGACATCCCCCAAGGGCTCCCGGGCTGCCAGAGGGATGTCTGACTGCCAGCTTAGACCCAATCCCCCGGGGAGCAGGCCTAAGCCAGCAGATGGTCTTCCCCCGAGAGGTCCCAGACTGCAAGAGGGGTGAGAGACCCCCCCAAGTGCACAAATTTTTGTGCAGTGGGCCTCTAGTCTATATATATAAAAGGCTAATATGCAAAATGTCCCCTCGGGAGTTCAACTGGGAGACCAGGAGTTCGATTGCTCACTATAAAGTGTGCTGACCACCAGGGGGCGGCACAGAATGAAGGGAGGCCCCAGCCAGTAGCTGGAAGGCCCTGACCACTGGCCAGGCCTAGGGACCCTACCCGTGTGCACTGGGCCTCTAGTATTCTATATGAAAAGTCCATAATTTTCTTAATTTCTAATATTTGGTATTTAAGCTGATTTCTTCTTAAAATAGAATCACTGAATCAAAAGGTATGATCTTCTCATAGCTCTTAATGGATATTAAAAGCAGGATAATAATTTGGACATCACTCATTGCAATAATTTACATACAGTTCCTATGTTCCAAATGGTTTTTATTGATTCTACCACTGATGATCAACCAGCATTTTCTTTTCAACCCTCCTACTGGCCTCTTCATCAGGGAACTGAAACATAAATCGACTGATTTCCAATGAGGAATGCCCAGCATCACATCATGCACACCATGCTGAATTGTACCCACATGTTCTTTACTGGAATATGATCCCTGCTACAGTCACGGGGCAGAGAAATTGTCTCAAAAAAGGATGAAAAGATTCACAGATGACTAAACATTCTTCTCCCAGCACAGATCTTCTTTTATTCAGTAATATTTCAAGTAGTTCAAATTAAACCACAAATGAAATTAAGTATTATAGAGGGAATACATTTGTTCTACGAAAAATAGTTTCTTCTCATGCTAGAAAAATTTCCTGGGAGTTTCAAGAACTCATATGATGGGGGATCTCACATGATTGGTGGGAGGGGCAGATCTCATTCATTACTTGCTAAGTTCATAACCATAAATAATCAATGTCTTCTCTACAGAATTGCCTTAAAAATGTAGGGATACAAAAAAAAAATACTACACCACGCTTTGCCCCAAGGAGCTAATAGCATATGTAAGTTGTGTAAGTAAATATTGGGAGGATAGAGCTCTGAAGGGATTTCTCTTTAATGGTACCGGAGCAAGGGAGGAAATGAGACCTTGCCAGGGCAGGCTTCCTAGGGGGGAAGATCTGGGCTGCATTTGAAAGGCTCAGGAGCTATAAAGGTAAAGGGGGAGTGAGATGTGGTGAGGGCATGTGGTGAGAATCTGCACTCTAGACAGAGGAATGAGCATGAGCAATGGGAAGAAATAAAAGATCAAGTGGAAGAACTATGGGCAGTTTATAAGGAGGCAAATGAGGCTGCAAAAACCATCAGAGATGAATATGTGAAGAGCAACAAAGATGGAGAAGCCTCTGTATTTCCATCATGGGTGCTGACGGGCAGAGATAGAGATACCCATTAGGACATGTATTAATGAATTCTCTTTCAGCCATATGGAATTCAGGGTGCCTGTAAGGCCTCCAGGTGAAAATATACAGCAAGCAGGGAATGGATATGAATCTGAAGGATGGAAAAAGGCTCTGAGTCAGAGAGATGGATTTTGATGTTATCAGCCCAAGAGGCTGTATTTGAAACTGAGGATATTTGTGATAGTTCCAGAGTCTGTGGTATGAAAAGAGAAAAGCCTATGGCCAGAACCATAGGGAACACCCAATTGTTTTGTCTACCTGAACCCAACTCCTCAGGATGACATGGTCTACTTAGGGTCCCAGGATAATTACAAAGGATGGATAGATATAGAGGTAGGTAGGTAGGTAGGCAGGCAGGTAGGTAGGTAGGTAGATAGATAGACAGATAGATAATAGATGTCAATTTAATTAGCATAAAACATATCCCATATCATGGGAATCAGTCAATGTCTAGAAACAAGCCTCACTCAGAAGAGGCTCTCTCTATATTTTATAAAAACTAATACTGTAATACCTTCCTAAGTTTCCTCCCAATATTTACTCCTTTCCAATACTACACCCTAAATATTCAAGTGGGGATAGGGTGGGAACATTTGTTGAAATGGCCACTAACTAGAACCACAAGCACCAGAGAAAAAGATGTCCTGAAGCCTTATTTCCAGTGATATTTTAAACAGGCAATGACTACGTTCTTCAAAACCCTATGCCAAACCGCAAAAACCCATAATTACTTCAATTTTATATTGCAGATGTGGGAAACAAACATTCTTCCCTTTAGTCATCTTCACTCTCATTTATACAAAGGCTAAAAATGTCTTTAATTGAACAAAATAAATCTTAAGGTAGCTGTCCCAAGGGATGTTATTATGAAGGAATTTGATTATTCTATACAATCTATACAGTGAATGGAAAAGGAAACATCTTATCCTCCTGCATGGTTATTAGATGCCCATACAGTTACTACCTAGCTTCTACATGACTATTATTTAATATAGAAAAGTGAGGAGGGAAAAAGAGCCTCTGACAGTGAAAGAAGAAGCAGTCAGAGGTATTCAGGGAGAACCAGGAGAGAATTTCTTGGAAACCTAAGAAATAAATGTCCAAAGGGAAAAATGTGACCTTGTTAATAGCAAATTTCTGATGAGAGACGGAACTGGAAGTGGCTATTGAACTAGGCGACTAGGGCATGAGTGATCAGGATGAGAGCAGTCCCAGTGGAGGAGTTCTCAAGGGGGAAACCACTGTGGATTACAGTGGATTGAGGGACGCAGTGGAGAGAAAAGCAAGGAAGTCACTGGGTCAGAATATCCACAGAGCTTACTGAGGAACCTTTAAACTTTGAGACTCTCAGCCTCTGTTCTGTCTTCCCAATCTTTAGATAAGTTAGATTTATCTTGAAACTGGAATCCATAAATTTTGGTCAGGACCACCATTTGGAGTGAAGCCTTGCCCTGCTTTCCTCTACAGATCCGTCACTCAACGACAACCAAAATTTGAGGTGGTTCAAACTTCATATCTCAGCTACATATTGCCCTTTCCACCCTAATCCTTCATCTGCCCCAGCTTTTTATGGCTCTTCATGAAGAGGGAGCTATTTAGAGAAGTTTGAAGTTGAGATATCAACTAGAGAAGGATTAGGTAAGTATTCATACATTTTTTGTTTTGTTTTATTTTAATTGGGAAGCAATACACGAAGGAGCCAGTAAAGAAGGGCAGGTTAACTACACAAGACAAAGTTATTTCCTGAAGGCACAAAGTTCAGAAGGTGCTGGAAGGGATGGGCTGACTTTAAACAGGAAAAGGGTGACAGATTCTCAGAGACCAGAGAAAAGGAAATAAACTTAGATCTCTGGGACAAGGGTTGGCAAATTTAGGGAGAGAATATCTGATCATCTCAATGTTCTCATATGACTATGGACAGCATTTGAAATTAGCGCCCATTAAAGAAACAACACGGTTGATGAAAATCCTCTTCAGAAATATTTTTATCTTCCATCAAAGTGGTTGCTTCACTTACCCATCCACTTGCCTCCCATCAACACTAATAAAAGAGAAAAATGGTAATTGGCGTACGACGATACCCTTTTCATTGGCTAATCAGGGCTATATGCAAATTAACTGCCAACTATGATTGGCAGTTAACTGCCAACAAGATGGCGGTTAATTTGCATATGTAGGCACAATGCAGGGAGGCGAAAGGGAAAGCAGGAAGAAGCCCCCTGCCACTGACAGTGATCGGAAACCCAGGGGGGAGCTAAGAGCTGGGGGGCAGGGCAAAGGCGGCCCTGGGGCCACCTTTGCCCTGCCCCCCAGCCATGATCGGAGAATCAGGTTCCTTTGCCGCCCTGGCCAGTGATAGCAGGAAGTAGGGGTGGAGCCAGCGATGGGAGCTGGGCACCGTCGAAGCTGGCAGTCCCGGGAGCTAGGGATCCCTTGCCTGGGCCTAAAGCGGAGCCCACGATCGCGGGGCCGCTGCAGCTGCGGGTCCCCCCTGCCCGAGCCGGACGCCTCAGCCAGAGGCGTTAGGCCTGGGCAGGGGCAGAGCCTGCAACCGCAGGGAGCTGGGGGTCCCCTGCCCAGGTCTGACACCTCTGCCAGAGGCCTCAGGCCTGGTCAAGGGGCCGATCCGGTGATTGGTGATTGGAGGGTGATGAGGGTCAACTCCTCTGGCCGAGGCATCAGGCCTGGGCAGGGGGAGGAGCCGGGGATTGGGGGGATATGATGATCCCCTTGCCCAGGCCTGAAGCCTGGGTCAGAGGCGTCAGGCTTGGGCGGGGGGTGGAGCAAGCGATCAGAGGGAGATGGGGGTCCCCTGCCCAGGCATGATTCCTGGGCCAGAGGCCTCAGGCCTGGGCGGGGGCCAGAGCCAGTGATCGGGGGGAGATGGGGGTCGCCTGTCCAAGCCTGACACCTCTGGCAGAGGCGTCAGGCCTGGGCAAGGGGCCGATCAGGCGATCGGAGGGTGATGGGGGTCTACGCCTCTGGCTGAGGCATCAGGCCTGGGCAAGGGGCAGAGCCAGCAATCGGAGAGGTCTGGGGGTCCCCTGCCCAGGCCTGATGCCTGGGCCAGAGGCATCAGGCCTGGGCTGGGGGCAGAACCAGTGATGGGGGGAAATGAGGGTCCCCTGCCCAGGCCTGATACCTCTGTCAGAGGCGTCAGGCCTGGGCAAGGGGCCGATCCTGCGATTGGAGGGTGATGGGGGTCAACGCCTGAGGGCTCCCAGTATGTGAGAGGGGGCAGGCTGGGCTGAGGGACACTCCCCCCCCCCACCCACCCAGTGCACGAATTTCGTGCACCGGGCCCCTAGTCTTTTATAAATCATCATGGGCACTAAGAGGATACCAATAAGCCACAGTGTTTGGGGAGCATGAAAGGCTTTCACTGGGGTATTCAGAAAACTAGGTACCATCTTGACCCAAATTCACATAAATCTGTACCCCAAACCACTAAGTACTCAAACAACAATTTACATCACATCACCTCCTCTGCTCTCCCCATAACTGGCCCATATGTCCCCTAACTTCTGCTGTCTCTAGTTTCCTGTCTATTATTTCCACAGTGACCAGCACAATCTTGTACACAGAATAAGCCTTTAGTTAAATGACTGAGTTAAGATGCTCTCTGTAGCAGGAAACCTTAACGCAAAATGTTTCATCTACATTACAACTCTACTGAATCTCTGAATAGGTTAACATATAGATAGAACTCCATGAATTATTCCATTCTTGTATTGATCAAGAATTTTCTATAATATTAATTGGTAAAACGTTAATATTGGGGGAAATTAGGTTAAACGTATATGGAAATTCTTTGTACAACCCTTGCAAATTTTCTGTAAGTCTGAAATTAAACAAAAGCTTAAAAATAAATGTTTGCTGGGGAAAAAAGAATTTTCGATACTGCAATAATTTTACTGTTTTTCATAGAGCTATTCATTACACAAAATACACCCATATTTATTTAAATTTTTCCATCTGCATATACCCTAAACTATGGAAATCAGCCTATGTCTGAGAACCACATTAATATCCGAATTTATTTCTAAAGAATGGTAATGTACTAACTCTGTAACTCCCTGCATTTTGGGGTAGTTTTCTGTCCCAAATTTATAGGCTAGAAAAACTGGCTACATGTAATTGGTTCTGATCTAATTCATAAATTCACATATGCCATAAAAGGGAGTTTAAGTACTTTAGCAAGTGTATGGTAAAGCAGAAAGAACATTAGAATGAACTGGGAAACTGAGTTCTCATCCAGGTTAACCACTCACTACTGATATGACCAAGTAAACCTTAATCTCTAGGCTCGAATGCTCTCATTCATAAAATGAGGCAATTGGATAGGACGGCCTATGATGTTTCTTTCCTTATTAAAAGTCTACACTTCCATAAAGCATTGGCTTTCTATTTATTCATCATGTTGTAATTGAGAAATCAAATGAAGCATCTCCTAGTTAAACTGACCCTGCTGAAAAGTCCCTGGATGCTGGCCACCCACAGTGTCCTTCCAAAGAGACCTTCATACAGAAATCTTCATACTAAGTGCTATGGCCACCCTGGCTACAGCTGGTTGAACCAGGAATGGCCACCATAAATGGCCCAGTATCCTCTGAAGGGTCCTAGCACAAGAGCTTCCCCAATAGCTAGATTCTTTACAAAATGGGGACTGACCTAACTGATCTCATGTCTTTTGGGGGATTCTGAAAACAGAACTTTCAGAGAAGAGAGAACTGTAAGATACTTTCCCTTAATAACAGTTATTTTAAAGGAAATTTAGTCAGTCATTTGATTGACATCCCAAGTGACCATAAGACCCCATAAAGTCAAAGACTACTGCCCATTGTTGTCTCCTCTTGTACCTCACATGAGAGGCATTCAATTATTAAGGCTTTTATGAGCCACCTAAACAAAACAGAAACAAACTCATAGATACAGAGTACAAACTGATGGTCGCCAAATGGAAGAGGTGTTAGGAAGATGATAGAAGAAGGTGAAAGGGACCAAGAGGTACAAATTGCCAGCTATGAACAATAGAGACCATTATAATCTTTTGAACAATAATAGATACAGAGGCAGAGCTGCCTCAAACAGATTGTCAAACTGCAGTGGGAAGGCCGGGGAGGGTTGGGGGGCAGGAGGTAGGGGGGTAAGAGATCAACTAAAGGACTTGTATGCATGCATATAAGCATAACCAATGGACATAAGACACTGGGGAATAGGGGAGGCTAGGGGACTGTCTAGGGCGGGGGGATAAAATGGACACATATGTAATACCCTTTGTAATACTTTAAGCAATAAATAAATAAATAAATAAATAAATATGAGATTTTTATCTTAAAAAAAATAATCATGGGGATGTAAAGTACAAAATAGAGAGTATAGTCCATGATCATGTAATAACTATGTATGGTGCCAGACGGATACCAGATTCATTGGGGGGATCACTTCATACGGTATATAAATGTCTCATCACTATGCTGTACACCTGAAACTAATATGATATTGTACATCAACTATAATTGAAAGATAAATTTTTTAAAATTTAAAAATAGAAAAAGAAGTTGCTTCATAATGAGAATGAATAAAGCCTCTTAGATATTTCAAAAGAAAAGAAAAGAGCAGAAAGGAGGAAAGGAAGGAAGGAAGGAAGGAAGGAAGGAAGGAAGGAAGGAAGGAAGGAAGGAAGGAAGGAAGGAAGGAAGGAAGGAAGGAAGGAGGAAAGGGAGAGAAAGGAAGGAAGGAAGATCAGCTACAAAGATCAAAATGCTATGACAGAGCAGAAACAGTTATGAAAACAAAGAATCACATTTCTTCTAGTCCAATAAGCATGGATTAGCAACCATCGGTACTTCTACTTTATAGTTTTACTTCAATTATTTATTCATTTCAATGGAGGAATTACCATTTTCTGATTAGCATGGGTTCTGCTCTGACCTATGACAAAAATGCCACTGGGAATCAAAGGAAAACTCAGCCTTTGAAAGGATTTCTCCCTGCTGCCAATGTATAGGTAAATTGACTCAGGATAAACAAAAACAATGAAAAACATTAGAAGGTGCTTATGAGTCATTTCGTCTTTGAAAATTTGGCTTTTATGAGTTAGAAAGATTTCACAGAACCATCTGACTTTGGGGGATGGTTTGTTTACCCTGATTTCCTGAAATTACTGGGAACAATTAAAGGTTTGAGATACCCTGAATTTTTCTTTCCGTTTGTTGGGGGCCTAATGGCCCATCTGCAGATCTGGACTCCTGTGTGCACATCTGGTCCATAATTTATAAAATGTGCTTATTTACATCTTTTCATTCTTACTTTCCAATGTTTTGAAATGTTCCTTCGTATATCTTTCTTTAACATACAGACACATCTTAGCTATAGGGCTGACACAATAGAGAGCAGTGAGGCATAAAACCATTAGGACTGATACTTGCCTCTTTACAAACAATATGATAGGAAGAATTTGTGGAACTATTATTGGAGGACATTGTGATGTGCCAGGAACTTCTACTTTGTGGGTTAATACTCACCTGAAATAGTTGGGGGCATACCTTCCTTCACCTGGACAATCACTTGGACTTGACCTTCACCTGAAACTGAACACAAAAAGCCACAACTTGGATGTGAGGCGAAGAGTGTCTTAATACGAAGGATATTCATATGTGAGAAAGGAGGCTTTGTGCTATATTCTCCCCAACATAACGAAATTTTCAAAATAAAAAATAAAATCCTTAGTAGTTAGTCTAACAATTGATTTCCAACATTTGATTTTCTTTGCTTTTATTTCATTAAACTTAACTGCAGTGAGGTCTCCTAGAGATTTGGCACATAAATAGGCTATAAAAACCTTTAGCCATATGTCCTTTGGAAACCAATGTTGGGCAGCAGGGCACACCTCATACCCTATTTCCTCTCTGTCATTTTTGAAAGCTCAGCTTGTAGAGTTCATGATTTTTAGCAATAGAGTTCAGATCACCCATGAAATGTATTTGCTTTACCTTTATCCAAACAAATTGTCCTTTTAATGAAGGCTTTTCTCCACCCCACCCCCCTATTCCCTCCCATCTTCCAAACCAACTGAGTACATTTAAAAGGCCTGAGGTTCATTAATTTTAAGTGTTCAATAAATTAGTGGAAATAATCAAAAGGCCTGATTCTTTCTGATAATGACAATTTGATGTCAGTATAAACCAGTAGATTAAGCTGGGAACATATGCTCCTTTGCCAAGAGAGGCTGCTATAATTAAATAGTGAATGCATCTACAAGGTGCTCTCACGCCTGATTAATTAGTAATCAGGTGCCCGAACTCCACTTTTCAGTAACACCTTGTCTCTTATTGGTTAATTACCTTTCTGCCTTATCAGATGTCATGGGAGCCAGCACCTCCCCACCACTGGAGGGCTGGGTGCTGCTAAAGGCTGCAGCCTTGAGACCTTGGCCAAACCCACGCTCTCCACTGGCCATTCCCTGGGACCTTGAGCCCTTCCTCCACCACAGAATGAAATAGAACAAGGATCATTCTTCCTAATTATAAAGCATAGGATTTTGAATATTACAAAGAAAATCACCCCCAAAGGAATCTATGATGAGACCTCTCCTAGTCTTCTATTCAGATTTTGATAATTGTTCTCAGTTTAATTTCTTCCGGTTATAAAAGGCATGAGTTTGTCAGGTACAATGGCCAGCATGTTCTTTTCCATGTTCTACTTCATCACTACTTCTAAGACCTCACTTATATTCTCTGTCCTATTGCATAGTTCACCCACTTTTCTGCCTTTAGTAATAATAACAATAAAGCCACTAGCGTAGCATCTTATCTCTTTTTTTTTTATTCTAGAATGTTTAATTTATCCACTTCTGCTCACACTGACCTATGCATTTCCTAAAGTTAAAAAGTGCTTTAAAATGATACTGTGATATTTAGCCTAAGCTAGCTCTCAATGTAGCAAATATTTATCCAGCACCAACTGTGGTTAATTTAGGATAACAATTGCATCCATTGTTAGTTTGCTTTGTCTTTAAATCTTACAGGAAGAGATTTTTCTCATGTACTTTAGGACATTAAACATTGCTGGATACTTAATTTTCATGGAACAATCTAGAAATCCTAACTTTATAGTGCTCTACCCTGGATACCCAGGACCTAACTGACAATTTCAACAAGTTAAACAAATAAAGGTAGGAAACAATCCTCTTAAGGAACCAAAAAACAAAATACTACAAAAGTTAAGCTCAAATGGAAAGAGAAGCAAAAGAGAATATGAACAAGATGATACCTAAAACCAAGCAAAGGCAGTAACAATAGAATACCCTTCCGCAAAAGGAATTGAAATATTATAACAGAATCAAACTCTAAGAAAGGAAAATGAGAATAAATTCCGGGAATCATTTGGAAAGGGAAGTCAGTTCACTTAGAGGTCATCCTTGTGGACAGTTTCCAGGAGGGTGTAGATTTCAGGGCACCCCTGCCCTCTCCCTAAGACCCAGCCACTGAGGTAAGGAAAGCAAACAAGTAAAGTTACCGATAAAGGTGTACTTCAAGTCATTCTAGTCATTTTATAGATTTACTAGGGGCCCGGTGCACGAAATTCGTGCACTGGGTGTGTGTGGGGGGGGTGTCCCTCAGCCCAGCCTGCCCCCTCTCACATACTGGGAGCCCTCAGGCGTTGACCCCAATCACCCTCCAATCGCAGGATCGGCCCCTTGCCCAGGCCTGACGCCTCTGGTCTAGGCGTCCGGCCCGGGCAGCGGGGACCTGCAGTGGCAGCGGGGGGTGCCGCAATCGTGCGGGCTCCGCCCCTGCCCCTGCAGGATGCCTCTGGCTGAGGCGTCCAGTCCGGGCAGCGGGGACCCGCAGCTGCAGCGGCCCCGCGATCGTGGGCTCCGCTTTAGGCCCAGGCAAGGGACCCCTAGCTCCCGGGACTGCCAGCTTCGACCGTGCCCAGCTCCCATTGCTGGCTCCACCCCTACTTCCTGCTATCACTGGCCAGGGCGGAAAAGGCACCTGATTCTCCGATCATAGCTGGGGGGCAGGGCAAAGGTGGCCCCAGGGCCGCCTTTGCCCTGCCCCCCAGCTCTTAGCTCCCCCCTGGGTTTCCGATCACTGTCAGTGGCAGGGAGCTTCTTCCTGCTTTTCCTTTCGCCTCCCTGCATTGTGCCTACATATGCAAATTAACCGCCATCTTGTTGACAGTTAACTGCCAATCTTAGTTGGCAGTTAACTGCCAATCTTAGTTGGCGGTTAATTTGCATATAGCCCTGATTAGCCAATGAAAAGGGTATCGTCGTACGCCAATTACCATTTTTCTCTTTTATTAGTGTTGATTTAACTTACAAGAGGAAGAGGGGGAGGAAGGGTAGAATAGAAACAATTTTCCCCACTAGGTAGGTGATGAAATCTGAAGTAGCGGGAGCATAATCAATATATCCAAAGTCCCCTGGTGAAAAAGATACTGTACTTACAGCACATTATAGTTATCATCGTGATGAGTAACCTTAAAACTGAAAAGGCTAACCCTCAACATATCTAACTCCCAACACAGGCTGTCCCACGTCCTTCCATTCACTAACTCACTTGCCCAGCTCCTGTTCTTGGTCAACCAAGGCTTCCTGGCTCAGGGAGCTCTCACGTCTGTAGCTCTGCACCAGCGGCTTCTGAACTGAGTGGCCATTGACCTTGTTCAGCTGCTACACACGCAGCTGAACAAAAGGTTCCCACCTCCTCTAAATCTTCTGCCCCTAAACAGACACTGAAAGGGTACATTGAAGAGCTACTGCTCGCTTCATTCAAGCAAGTGTGTGACTATCATTTAATCTCAGAAAAGTAGTTTCTGTGCCAGTGGAAATGGAGGAAAGTTATCAAAAGTAGAAAAGATTAGAAAAGTCTGGTTTTCTATCCCACCACTACTTATACGTGCCCTTCTGCGGACTGGGTCAGAGCATGTGAGCATGGCTTGGAGGGCTAATTCTTTCCAAACACCATTGCCGCGTCGTGAGAGTGGTGCCATAGAGAGTGGTGGGGAAGAAGGTGGATGCTGGAGTCCAAGAGCCTAAATTTGAATTCTGGGTCTTTCAGTTCCTAGATGTGGGCACCTGACAAGTTACTCACCATCTGAACCTCGGTCACTTTCTCTAAAAAATGGGAATAATCCTACTATCTACCTCAAAAGGTTACTGGGAAGAAAAGATGAAGCAATGTAATACACTTAGTGCAGTGCCTGGCACATAATGGAAAATAAAGTCAGCTATTATCGCCACTGTTATTATGACATGCTTATGATTCTAAGAGCCAGATAACAAAACCCAAGAAATATGCTTTTTATTCTTTTTACAGCTGCGCCTAATCATGATGAGCCATGGTATAGAGCTGTAAGCAATGTAACCAGCTCTGCTAAAATCTGTTAAGTGCTTTGACTCTAAAAAGACAGGGTAAATGTTAAGTGTCATTTCCAATTTGGATAAATACGAAAATCATTTGAGAATAAAGGTATTGTCTCGGGAAGAGTTTAAAAGCATTATACAAGCTGTGATATTGTACATATGTTTTCTCAGTGCTTGATTTCTGATTCTGTGTTTGTAATATGAGAATGGTTAATCTGCTCTGTTTATAAATGGAGACTTACTGCAGTTGATCCTTCCCAGATTGTAAGAATATCTGGTTGGTCCTCAAAAAGAAAAGAAGTATATGGGTCAATTATTGCCAAATTATGCTGACAAGTGTTATATGATCTGAGCTAGCAAGCTCAGATAGGAGGAAGAGGGAAAAGTGCTAAGAAAATAGCTCCCGGTAAGAGGAAAGAGAACTGCTCAGCTAGAAATGATACCAGTGCCCACCAGAGCTATGTGCTGTGTCTGGCGAATTGTGTCCTCACTGGGGCACTAAGAAAGAGAAAAAATGAATAATTCTCTCTTAGAATTTAGAGCGATAAATAGGTACCTACATGGAAAGAAACACATGGCATCTTAGCAGGTTATAGATTCCTTTCCTGTTTTATTCTTTATTTATATTCCCATTCCGACTTTGCCCTTCAGGTTTAGGCACATATTAGGAGCTCTCATTCAGCCCACATGCATATAGGTGAGTCAGCCATTGCCCACACATGGAGAGAACACAAAACAGCCACTGTGACCTGTGTCTGCAGATTTGGTCCATTCTCACCCTGACCCATGCCTTCGCCTTCTCTAGCTGTTGTCGGATTTGGTCCTCTCTCTGAATTTTCTGCTTAGCTTGCCCTGTTCTCTACCACCACCTTTTCCCCCCAGATCTGCCTCACACACCTGCTGTTTCTACCTACCTGTTCAATGCACTGGACCTGGCTCCCCAGACATTAGCCTCCGCTACTTAAACACAGAGAAGGCTGGTTTGTCAGTTGGTCCCTGGGAGGATTTGGTTCACAAGACCACACTGCTGTCTGATTCCAGCTTTAGAGACATTCACAGAGTTACCTCGGCCCTTATAACACAGAATCTTTTAAAAACCTTCACAGAAACATTTTATGAAAATTCTGTGATCCCCTTTGATTCCTCTACTATCCCCAGGGACATGCATCCTTGAAAGAGTGATTTTTTTTTTAAGTGTAAGAGTAAAAGAACTTGACCGAGACACCAATAGATAGATCTGCATTAACCACAGTCCTGAGAGTTAGCTCAATTAAATCTTCTCAATTAACTTAGCACACAATAACAATTGTTTTTTTGATGCAGATAAATGTTTGCCACTCATGGGGCATCTGTGATTTCCTGGGCCCTGTGCAGACCTACAGAACCAGAACTTAGAGGGATGGGCCTGGTACCATGCATTCCAGCTGTCTGCCCATGAGGCACACTTAGAAGGCACCAAATTGAGGAATTTTACAACTTTTCTCATCCATACTCTCAAAAATGTGGTTTGTTCTCAGAAGCAGGTGTTCTTAACAAGTGAGGAGACCCAAATAAAAAAGAGATCCGCATGTTCACACTTCTTACTTTTAATCAATTGTACCAAAAGCTTGCAAAGCATGTTATATTCCCAAAATATAAGATGTGAGGTGATCATTTTAATGGCCACCTGTGCCCGGCCCTTTGTGAACGAAGGGTAGCTGCCAGTGTCACTAAGCATTAGTTCCTTAATCAGGGATCCCTAGAAAAAGTATTTGGTTCTGACTTCTTAGTTTTCCTTCCTTCCTTATTTCTTTCCATTCCTCCCTTTCTTCCTTCCTTTTCCTTTTGAAGAAGTTGCTTGTCATCAAGAGGCAAAATCCCTTCTCACCTTTCCAGCTCCTGTTCCATTCTCTGTATTTTTGCCATGAAGTTTACTGCATTTCCCTGAAGTCAGTTCGCCATATTACCCATAAAAGTCCTTGGGGATCTTGGGGGAATGAGTTTTCTATAAGAATGTAAATTAATTTATTAACTAGAATGCTATAGATTGCCTTAGAGGGACACAGCATGGCATGTCTGCAGAGTTTCGAAGAATTACGATTCTGCTCTGCTTATAAAATCCTCCCAAAGAGATCTGGCAGCCAGTTGAGTCAGCTCTCCATCTTAGACCCTAGCAGCATTCCATCCCAAGGAGCAGCACGGGGTCTTCTGGACCAGCTCAAGAGCAGAAGGGTCCAGGCAGCAGCCTGCTCCAGCCTGGTGCCCTCGGCGCTCTGAGAAAAGAGAAACCCTAAGCAGTATCCATGATCTTCTAGCCGCAAACTTAGGAAAACATCCCTTATTTTCACAGCTCGCAAGTTAACAGCATCTTTTCCAAGCCTCCTGTGACTTGAGTTCTTCAGGGCACCTGGTGCAGACAATACAGTCCATCTGTCTCCCTACTTCAGCCCTCTTGCCCTCATGGACAACAGCCCCGGCTTCATGCCAAACGGCCTGCCTTTATCTTGGCGAGGGGGACACTTGGAGACAAGCATTGGCCAGCCTGGCTACACATGTCCCTTTTCAGTCCGATCAGAGAAAGGTGGTACGCAGGAGCCTGTGAGCCTAGCAGGCGGACTCTCTCAGCTGCCGCCCCCACACATTGTCCCAGCATCGCGGTGCCGGGGTGAGGGCTGTGTGAACTCAGGAGGGCAGCGGAGAATGGCTCAGCATCTGATATGAATTTATCACCGGCTGCTGGTTGGGTGGGGGGAGAAAGCAAGTGGAAGGGCCTGTGAGTGTTTAATGCACCCTGCCACAACCCAACAGTTTGTCCTGAAGAGCCTTTTACCGATATGAAAGGACAGGGTCAAAAGTAAGTTGACCCCTGACAGAATGTACAATTATGAGCAGAGGGCTGCGCACGAGCAGCTGCTGGAACCCCACTGGTTCCGCATGGGGCTTCCAGGAGTCAGAATATGAATAATCAACTCAAGATTGTTTCCTCCCGCCCTGTCCACCCCCGCCACCTCCCTCCCCTCCACCCCCACCTCGTCCCCTGTTTTGAGCAAGCCCTATTCTATTTCTACAGGAAGAAGCCTGGCCCTCCCCAGCAGCTGCAATAATTGTGTTCCTATTGTGAGGAAGACCTCCTCCTGGCCACCCCCTTACAAGTGGCCATTGTCGGTGGAGAGTCGGTGATTACACGCTCCGCCTGATGCTCAGGGGGACCCAGCTGCCTAAGTGCTGACACACGAGTGTGCAGTGTGCGGAAGGCCGGGCAGGGGCTGGTGGAGGTGGAGGCAAGAGGTGGGGGGGCGGGGGGAGGCCACGTCTGTGCAATGGGACTCGGACATACCAGACCTTTTGCATAAGTCAAGCCCAGAACAAATGAGGCTTTATCAGGCCCCACGGAAGAGGGGGTCTCATCTCCCTTTGAAGTGGAGCTGAGATGGAGACAAGCAGCTTTTCCTCCTTGGGATCAAGCAAACATCCTTCTTTTGATATGCGACATGCTCATTATCTCTGTCCCATTTAACGATTTTTGATTGAAGGGTGGCTGCTGGGATGCCGAGAAGATCCTGAGAGGGGCTCCGTCCAGCCAAGCCCGCAAGAAAGGCTTTCCTTGTGCCTGGGCCTATATTTGGAATTTCTTAACAGTGTGCGCTTGTTCTTAGAGGCAGATAAGGGCTGAGCGTGAAATTCTTAATTAAGCAATAAATAGAGAGTGGGGTGTCAGCAGATGCAGCCAGTAGCCATGGCAACAGGAATCACATGGGCGAGAGAGCTGAGACTAGATGTAGGCCTCGGGCCTGGGCCTGACTGACAGCTGAAGAATCCTACAAAGCTTGTAAACCAGATTAATTAGCTGACTAATTATTTCATAGCGTTAATGTAACTAAAAAATAAAAATAGTTCACCATGAACTGAAACCGCCCTGGAAAACAACAGCAGGGAAAGAGGCAGGGGGAAGCTGGCTGTGTCAGGCAGAGCCAGAAGCTGCCAGGGAATCAAATGGTATAAATGGGGAGATGGGCTTGCTGGCTTTGAGTCCGGCTTTGAAAATGAGAAAGAACACTTGTTCTACAGGCATACCCATCCCAAGCATGGCATAGAGGTTACGTCTCGGAACCACCATTCATAATAGTTAATCGCATCAAATACTGCCCCTCCGGGTCCTAACACAACCGCAGCACACAGTACTTCACTTGTGGTCAGTTTTATAAGTGGCTCCATGGGCAGCATTCTCAAGGACTTTAGAAAGTCCACCTGAACCAATCTCCTTACAAGATCTCTTTAAATGAGCGAGGTTATCTTATTCTGTGGGTAGCAATTGCTTAAGTGGTATTAAATTTCAATCATGGGAACAATATGTCATATATGTCATATGATCATGATGAATCTCAGCTCTTTAACAAAATCTAGTCAAGGAAAATAAAATGAGACCCTTTTCAGAAAGGTGATGATGAGTTCAAGGCTTGTGACGTTGTTAATGTTCCGAGGAAATAAAAAAAAAATTCTAAAGAAATAATCTCTTGAGAAAATTTTGAGTAAGGTAACATGGCACACTAATCACACCTGAGGATGTTTGGGTGTTTTGTAGCACAATTCCAAGAGATAAGTCAGTATTCTTAACCTCGCTGTATAGATGAAGTTATTGAGGCATGGAGCATTTATAATTCCATGCCCCAGGTAAAATAGCCAGCCAGCCACTGATTAAAACCTTAAGCCCTAAGCTCTGGCCATGAGCTTTCCAAAGAACCTGCATTCCATAAAGATGTTTGCGGAACAAAGACAAGACTCGCCTCGGTAGAGAGAGAAATGCAAGGGTCAAAGATATTATATGTACAGGATTCTTTGTCTTTGTCACTGGGGATCAGCGAGAAGTCTTCTCCCATGACCCTGCCCAGCACCCCCAGCACCACCCTTTCTGGTCAGTGATCAATGATTCTTTGGCAGGCAGCACACTCTAGTGGAGGGATCCATAGCCAGGAGCTAGAATGCCTGGGTTCTGATTTCTCCCATTCTCAGCCATGTCTAAGGTTAGTCGGGTATCTTAAATAAAACACATGAAGTAGCCAAATGCAGGAAATGAATATAATTGTGATTTTAAAAAATTCCTCTCCTGGGGGATGTGGTTAGGTCTCAAACAATACAAAAGACGATCCTCTTAGAAGTGGTCAACAAATGAATGGTCAGTGAAGCAGCACTCTGAGTGAAAGCCAGCCAGGAAAAGGAGCAGGACCCTTCCATCCCTGTCCCCCCTGAAAGTCTGACAGGAAACTCAGGGGACCTGAAGGAGGCCAAGCAGTTTCCCTACAATGAAATCAAACTTGTACATACAACTCTCCCGGTGATTTTTCATCCAGGAATATGTCCACACAGAATGTGAGGTCTGTACTTGGGCTTTCTTCTTAGATTATATGCATTTTGTGTAAAATAGGCCAATCACAGACTTATAATACCACATGATAAAAAAATAAAAAAAATTAAGTAAACTAACCAATATGTGAAATGCATGGCACAGAACTGAAACAGGTACCAGCTGCAACTCCCTCACTGCCATTTAGGCATCATGGCATCCTGAGCCCTCCTAAAGATGCTGTAAACTATGCACAAAGGAGATCAAACCAAATCCATGCAGCCCAAGACAGCTGCATGGGTACCAGTGAGGAGGAGCGGGAGGAGCCTCCGTTCCCCCTGGGTCCTGGTGTCCTCACTGTGCCAGCCCAAAAATGGGAACAGACGTGGCTCTGGCCTCCTCTCTACCCCTTATGCTCAGAGGGTACAGGAGGCACAAATGACCCTGAGAGCCACTGCTGGGAACCCTGGGAATCCTTTCCAAGGAACAAGGGTCTCCAAGTTCACTAAACATTCAACCAATCCTCTGCGACTTCCTGTTCCTTTTCCAACTCATATTATTCAAAGGGTGGAAATACCCGGGTATTCTGACAAAGAACTTTGTAAAAATTAATGAAAAATATATACCTAATTAAAATGTTTTACATTAAAATATTCATTGCATCATATATATACAATATACATATGCAGAGGTACATCTATGCATAAATATATATACTTATACATACTTATGGTATGTGTATTTATACCATATATGTATATACTAGTATATATAGAATAATAGTTTCACTTACTATTAATTCAATAAGTACTATCAAAAGGGAAGAAAATCTGTAATTGTGTGATTTTATTTTATTTTGTCTTTAAGCCCCAAATGTTCCTTTATCATTTTGGCTTATGTGAGAATTCAAATTTGTCCGCAGCTCATGAACAGAATCTGACCAATGGACATGTTTCCGAAGAGCACACTACGTAATAGAACAAGTACCATTTGAAATTAAATTTTGCTCTATAATATATACCGAGTGAAAAGTCATAGTTAAAATTAATGGCAGCGATTTGCTCTTGCTACTGGTATTCCCCTCCAGAGTGGTAAACCAGTCACAGGCTCTCTGTCCCTCCTGAGTTTTTATAGCTTTAGGTTACATTTATGAATGTATCAAATCAAAAAGAAAATCTGAACATTACAATTCAGTGCAAGTAAAATATACAACAATCCATTTGGCAAAGATAAAAATACCAGAGAAGTACCATACTCTCCTCTATGGCGCTATTAACATGTCACCATCCCCGGGCCCAAGTGTAGCTCAGACTCAGTGGACATACAGCTAGGCACAAGGGAGCGGGGCCGGGGACTCGGGACAATTGCCCAGCTCTCTACATCCTTAGGGACAAGACTGGCTTGTAGCAGGGGCTGGGACTTGAGGAGCTGTGAGTTCTCCTGAATCTGACCAGGATCTGTTAAGACTAATTGATAACAAAATTGACATTCTAGAGACCCATTTGGACAGATTCTCCTTACAGACCCCACTGAGCTGAGGTTGGTGTAAACGGACATCACAGTGCTCAGAATGACCAATGCTGACATGGGATAGAACAAGAATATGAGACAAACACCAGGAAGTCAAAAGAAAACTCCTATGAAGCACGCACAATAAGATGATAAAGAAATCCTTCAGCCATCTATTACTCTGCAATCACAGAAGGGTTTCTGGTCCTATAAGATGAGGTTCCTGCATCCTACATCTTTTTGTTTTAATCCTCACGTGAGGATATGTGTATTGTTGAGAGAGAGAGAGAGAGAGAGAGAGAGAGAGAGAGAGAGAGAGAGAGAGAGAGAAATAGCAGTAGGTTGCCTCCTGTATGCTATATCCTGATGCAAGACAGAGACAGCCCACCCTAGTCCTCAGATCCTCAGATCAGCCCTCCACACCTCCGCACCTTCCTGACCTTGGATCCCCTTCCAAGGCTTTCCTCCTCACCTTCCACAGTAACTTCACTCTTCATTCCTCCTCTTTGTAGCTGTCACCTGTCCTCTCTGTTGCTCCTAATATCTGTGGCCATAACCAAGCCATCCTGTCTTTCCCATGCACTCGATCTTTCTACAAATATAACAGTGCCTTAAAGTGAATTGAAAATATTAATAACAATGTTTAATAAGAACTTGGTATGGGTTAGGCACTCTGATAAAAAGTTTTACATATTATCCTTTATATAATTTCCTATCTTTTGAGGTAGGTCCTATTATTTCATTTTATAAGTGAGGAGGCTGAGCCTCAGAGAAAAAGAGCAGCTGCTCAGTGCCCCATAGCTAGTAAGACTTGGAGCTGGGATTTAAACCCAGGCAGTCTGATTTCAAAGCCCATCCACTTAACCATAACACACAGCTGTTTCCCTCAGTTCCCCACCGTTTCATAGCACAACTGTCTAAAATTCAAGAGTGAACGGTGGTTTCTTACTACGTGCCCTTAAAAATGCCCATGCAATTATACTTACCCAGATAGGTGAGTTGCCTCAACTGGCTATTGAAGAACCAGTCACAGCCTTGGTCTTTACCAGGCGATGGAAGAGAGGGCAACGACCGCCCCACTTGACTCCCGCACCTTATGAGGATGTCAGGGGAAGGCCACAGGACTGTGTGGACCAGCCGGAGGTAATTCCCAGGAGCAAAGTTGTCAAATGTTGCTGAGTACTTGAAGTGAGAGAAAAATACAATAGAGCTTATTTAGGAAGGAAGACTCCCCTATAAAAAGAGCTACAAACAGCCCTGACCAGTTTTGCTCAGTGGATAGAGCGTCGGCCTGTGGACTGAAAGGACCCAGGTTCGATTCTGGTCAAGGGCATGTACCTTGGTTGCGAGCACATCCCCAGTAGGGGGTGTGCAGGAGGCAGCTGATCAATGTTTCTCTCTCATCGATGTTTCTGACTCTCTGTCCCTCTCCCTTTCTCTCTGTAAAAAATTAATAAAATGTATTTTTTTAAAAAAGCTACAAAAAACACTGAGTTGTTTAGAAATAAGGTAGTTTGCACCCAGACGACTTTTCTTTTGAATCCACTTCGTAACAAACTCAGAACTAGAGTTTACAAAATCATACCAGGTGAGGACGGAAAGACAAAAGTTTCCTTTTGTTTAACTTCCTTAATTAACACAAGAGAAAACCAAGGCCCAGACAAGTGGATTGATTTGTCCCAGGTCAAATAGCTAGACGAGACAGAGCTAGGTCTGGAATCCCTTTAAAGAGGCAGGCAACGTTGGCAGTACATTCCATTTATAACAGCAATAGCGAACACTGCTGTAGCATGTGCTACATCAGTGGTTCTCAACCTTGGCTGCACATTAGAATCACCTGGGAATCTTTTTAAAATCCTGATTTCTGGGCCTCATCCTCTGGAAATTCTGTTTCTTTGTTACTAATGTTGTGGCCCCACCCCATAACAAAGAAACTGAAGTTCCAGAGGATGAGGCTCAGAAATCAGGATTTTAAAAAGATTCCCAGGTGATTCTAATGTGCAGCCAAGGTTAAGAACCACAGTGCTACATGCTTAAGTACGACTCACATAAAGTCATTCAATCCTTGAAATATCCCCTGTGATTGTTACTGTTCATGCCCCATTTTACAGATGAGGAGAGTGAGGCAGGTAGAGGTTCAGGAAACTTGTCCCATATCACACAGTTGGAGAGTGTGCGCCAGGAGAGAAACCAGTCACCAACCGGCTGCCTTTACCTTATGCAAATTCCATGAAATGTTCTCATGGGAGCCTTTAGGGAAGGAAAGAGCTCTCTGCTCTCAGAGAGGTGGTGAGAGGATAAAGACAGATTCTGTTTTGAACTCCTCAGAACTATGGCACACCTAAACCAGCTTCTAGTTCCCTAAGACCGCTCTCGGGGCTTGTAGGGAATATAAATATTAGGAGACAGGAAGAAAGAAACGTGTTCAAAGGAAGAAAAGAAGCTTGAGGGAATCCACCAGTTTACTTGTTGTTGTGTTTTTTTTTTCCAGTAAATGCACCCACTTCCTACATGACTATTCCTGTGTTTGTTCCCCCTAACCATTTGACGCCTAGACCTTCATTTACAAGTTAATCTTTGACCACAAGGTGGCAGTATGCAACATAAAAATGCTTTGTTAAGGCATTTTTCTTGGGTTACAAACACTCCTCTCTGGGTTAAGTTGGTTCTTAACCCATAATATAAGAATACAATTCTATAGATTGCTTAGAAGCTGTCTTTTATTGTATTAATAAACCTAAGAATTCAGGCAGAACCAATCTGCACTCAAGGTGAAATATATATAAACTTGAAATACATAAACTTGAAAATTTTATTAAACAGATTATAAAATTTTCAAATACACACACACACCGTATTCAAGTTACAGTCATACATTCATCTGGTCAAATGCTGCTGCAGTTTTCTTTATCAATACCAAAAGATGCTAATACCTTCGAACTATTATTCTACAGAAGGAAACATCATAAGCACTTGGAAGTGGAACGCACCATTGAATAAATTCCCTGCAGAGATCTGTTGGTCCAAGGAGTCTCAAATCGCAGTGAGTAGGTCTCTTGATCCAAGAGCAGAGCCATCCAGCCATCAGGGTTAGACAATGTGTCACGCACATAGTTGACAGTGGTTGTCTTATTTCTGCTGTCAGTCAAGGTTAAGTCATAAGAAACATCCGGAGCATTAGTTCTAGCATGAATTTAAAAAGAAAAAAAAATGGGTTTTAAGTTATTTGTTCATCCTGGATCTAATGTACTCTTCTTCCATCAGTTATGACTCATCTTCCATTCTCTCCGTGTGTGCTGTAGGCCCCTTCTACTCTGTGTGTCTGTGGAGGTTCCAGCAGTCACTGCATGCGTCAAAACAGCCCAGTGCGAAGCTGTCCTTGCATTGTCTGTGCATGTCACTGGTCTGGTGGATTGGAGTAGTAACGTTCATAACGGATGCCACTAAAATGCCATCTCAATGAATTCACATATACCAGGACTATAGTCTATTATTTTTTTTTAAAAAGTCCATGACCAGAATTTTGCTGTAGACCAGTTTTCTCCACAGCAGAAAATATATTATATAGTCAGTAGATATCTTTATTGGGAGCAATGACTGAGAGCCAGAACCTGATGTGCTCTCAGAAGCCCACCTCCCACTGCCCAGCAGGAATGGCGTCAGTAGCCTTCCCCAGAGGGAGGACGTAGCCTGGCTCCTCGCTTGTGGGCTTGCACAATGCCCAGTGCTCACACCTACTATAGCACCTCAGTGTTGTTGGGCTTGCTTTTGTGCTTGTTAGCATAGGTTGTGAAATCCTTATGTTAGAGATATTTTCTTTTTGCTATCCTAGCACAGGACCCTCACACAATGGGCACTCAAATCATGTCTACTAAATAAAGAAAGAATGCATGGAAGAGCTCGCCCAAAAGCTGGTGCCAATTTCCTAAAGGGTTTCTAGAAGGACTGCATTTTACCAAATGAAGAAACTGAGCCAGAGTGTGGCAAAAGTGTTAGGTAAATGTCACAGGTAGAATTATAAAGTTTTCATTTCCGTAAATGATTTGACACAGCCAATTCCAGAAATTGGTTTTTAAGATTTCACTAGAACATGAATAGGGTTAGCCACATGCTAAGACCATAAAAGAAAGTCAAAGTGGACAGGAAAAAAATAAAGCAAAATAAAAATCAATACACATTATGACTGTCCTTCCCTCTTTGTTTTAGTTTTCATAAGAACCTTTAACTGTGGCATTTTGCTGCAGGCAGATAATTAAATTCTCAAAGAGGAGGGAAATGAGATGAAGGATGTTGGGTTTTCAAAGTGAGGTGTAGCATGAGCATATCCACAGCCAATTTACAATCCAGTGGCATATTATAAAAGGAAACTGTTTTAGTGCTAAGTGCTTGGGGACTATGGTCAAATGGGTATACACTGGAAATCTATATCTTATATGCGCTAGGTATATGAACTTGGGCAAATTACTGACCCTCTTCAAGCTTTCTTTTTTTTTTATTTTTTCAATGGAGACAACAGTAGAATGTATCTCATCTAGCTCCTGGGAAACTTAAAGAGATAACCTATGTAAAGTATTCAGTAACCATTAGCAAGCCAAACAAGATCTATCTACAGCTCATTTAAGAACCTCAGATGGGCCAGGTTTGCCATCCTGTGCTACTTATTTTAATGTCTAGAGGTTTACTTGGTCATTAAAAAACGCACTCAATACTTTTAGTGCTAAGGAGCCTTTTACGATTAAATGTATTTGTTTAATCTGTAAGTTAATTAAAGGGATGAAAAATAATCAGGGCATAGGGAATAAAAGAACTATGCTTTTCTAAGATTTCCCTATGCAGCATTAACGAAATCTTTAGAATGTTTAGGGTAGGGGAGACTTCTTTCTCTCTTTGGGTTTAGGATCCTTAGCATTTGTTTTTTTCACATGTATATCAGAATTTAAATTGGAACTAAAGAACAAGATTATTGACCATTGTAGGAATTTCCTCCATATTTTATTCTGTCCCTTCTTCCAGTCATGGGATATTCACATTCTAAAATTCCTCCTCCATTTATAACATTTATAATTATTAATTAAAGGCCCAATGCATGAAATTCATGCAAGGGTAGGCCTTCCTTCCCCAGGGTGCCAGCACCAGCTTCCCTCTGGCACCTGAGACCTGAGCTTCCCTCGCAGCCCTGGCTTCATCCAGAAGGTCATCCAGAAGGACGTCCGGAAGGACGTCCAGTCTAATTAGCATATTACGCTTTTATTATTATAGATTTTTAATCTTTACATAAGCTTTAGAAAGCTTACTTTTCTCCCCTGTATCTCCTACCCATTTGTTCTCAATCATCATGGCTCAGCTTAACAGTTCAACTGGCCCCTTAGTGATGTTTCTCTCCAACGGGAAGTCTACCCAGAAAACCACATGAGTGTCAGAGGATTTCATGTAAACTTATTAATCAAAGAAGATAAGCATTTTGATCTTAAGTGAACAGAGCTTAATATGGTCAACCTCCATATCAATAGAATATTCGCCAAGAGGACTTAAACACTTATGTTTGGTGGTCAGAAAACCTCTTCTGGGCACCTACAGGCAATCTACCCTATTAGTGAGCCCTGGTTTAGGAAAATGCTAAGGTTTTCTTATGGACTTAAATTTCTTATTTTTCCAGTCAACTGCTCTCAATTAAACTACTTTTACAAATAGTTATTTTAAACTATAAACCAAAAGAAGAATTCTGTTATCCACCCATCTGTTTACATTTAATTTCAACCTATATTTTGTCACTCTTTTCTTAAGATATCATGCATACCACCTTGAAAATATTACCTCTATATGTTATAATATAATCTTTTGGGTAGATATTTCCAGAAATGCTTTTTAATTCCAACAATGTGGCCCCAAAAATCCTCCTGGTCACTTCAACTAGACTTAGTTACTTCTCAATTTCCATCAGCATCAATTTTCAGGATGTAATTTCTCCTGGTTTAGTTTCTATAAATTGTAACTTCGATTATTGAAGAAGCCATTTTTCAGACCTTACTCTCCAGGTTCAGAAGGCCCTTATAAAACTTACCCCCCTCTTCAAATAAGCAACTGAATCCTAACTCTGATTCATTTCTATTTGTCTTTAGGACTTTTGTACCTTTCTTGCGATGCCATTTCCTTCCAAAGGGCATCTAATAATCTGATGCTAACCCCTTGATCAATCAGAGACCCACCATAGCACATTGTGGTTCTAAAATATCCTTTCCTCTTGCTTCTTCATGCATTGCCCTAATCCTATCAAGCCACGCCATCTCTCTAGCAAGGTTTATTCAGGATGCAGTTTCACAGGCACTCACATGCAGCACCAGCTTTCTGTAATGCAATGCAGGTAGAGGAGGTAAAGGTTATCCAATATACCCTTATCACAGCTAGAAGTGGAAAAAATCATAGGATACATTCTGAAAAACAAATCAAAATGTAAAAGACCCATCATCTCTCAGTAGGCAAG
The DNA here is from genome assembly GCF_963259705.1 of Myotis daubentonii. Lineage (NCBI taxonomy): Eukaryota > Metazoa > Chordata > Mammalia > Chiroptera > Vespertilionidae > Myotis > Myotis daubentonii. Next base: position 78,893,874 of record NC_081845.1, on the reverse strand, counting down.
ATGCCTTGTGTTGACCATCACTCAGGACCAAAAATTCAAATAACTCCCATCCTTCTAGGAAAAATGCTAGCAGAGACAGTGGTGGGCTCTTCTGAAAAGCACCCAAGGAACATCAAGAGTCGAAGAACACCATGAAGAGAATTTACCAACCACAATTGCTACAATTTTCGCTTGCCCTAAATAGCCACCAATTTCCCCATGCCCTAAATAGCCACCAATCTCCCTCTCTTTACTGTTAATGAAGCAAAGGAGCACAAAAGTATTTCTAATTTGGAGGAGCCAAGGGAGTCTGCATGGGCCATTAGCAGCAGAGAGCTTCATTACTAGGGGAAGAAGTCTCTCCCTGAACTTCTCATGGTTTTATGTGCAAGAAATCAGGAGGCAACCAGTCCATTTTAAATGTTAACCCTTCCCTCTGCATCAGCAACAGTTCCTGTGTACAATCAAAAAGACAAAAGAACTACAAACCTTTCCTTTTATCCTCCCTGTTCAATGAGGTGCCTTAATTTTTGTTCTTTTTTTAAATGCCCAAGCTGGTTTTTAATTAAGCAATAGTTTCCTTTAGAAATATAGCACTGTCTGTGCACTTGATAAAACTTCCAGCCTATGTACCAATTTATAATACTAGCTCCATAAACAGTTATGTACTTTAGTGCCCATATACTGTGTGGAACTCTTAAACGTATGCTGCCCACACAGGATTTGTTGGGCAATCAACAATACCAAGGAGGACAAATATTAACACTCTGGTTTGTGTTTACCGTTAGCTTACTTTTCCTGAGGGTCCATATCTCTGTATTAAGACAAACACTGCACTGAGCTCTAAATGCTCTCAAATTTGGAACAATTGTGAAATAAACACTTTGTAATTACACATCTCCTAAGCCAGACACATCATAATAACTAGTCTTAAATGGTGCTGCTAGCATATTCTGGATGTGAGGGCTTGCTGCTGATGCTTTCATCTTTTACTTCCCGAAGAAAACAAAATTGAAATTTGGAGCACAGCCAACAGATTGTTATAACACAGTCTGGGTTGAATGCCCTTTAAAAATACACTGGGCTCATAACAAGTCCTTGTCAGAAAACCAGCATCCTACCTGCAGACCTGCCACCATCCGGTGATATTTTATATGTGTCAGTTAGCTTTTTTTTTATATACACTTTTTGATTGAGGTACACTTAAATATATCTCCTTCTGAAAATAAATCTAAAAAGAGGAAAGAAGCCACAACATTCAGTCTTTCTCCTAACCTTTTAATAATCCTTAAATTCACATTAAAAAAAAATACAGGACTAGGAGGCAGAGAGGCAAAAGCCATATGATTTAATAATCCTTGTGTTTCTGACAGGCAAACCCTAAGATCACTCCTCCATGACTTTGCAGATGTATAATTCCGCAGGTCATTTTTCAGAGTTGGTTAAAGAGAAAATAGTTTATTATAGACAAGCCCAAGGCCAGAATCCACCTACCACCTCCTCAAACATAGTCCCTACAGTTTTTGCAACACACTTAGGACAATACTTCTTGCTTATTCTATCTTAATCCATGAAGAGAAGCAACAGATTCTATCATCCTACCTAACATGATCCTTCCTATACCAAGGCATCTCTTCTCTTGAACTACTGAATCTAGTTGGAATGGTTTCTTCAGAACATGAGAAGACCACTATTAAAACTACACACCCAGAAGGTAGACAACTACCTGTCAGGGATATTGAAAAATAATGTTATGCATCAGGCAGGAAGTTAGACTAAGAACCTTGTGCTCCCATACACATACAAACACACACACATGCACACGCACGCTCTACACCAGCGGTTCTCAACCTGTGGGTCGCGACCCCTTTGGCGGTTGAATGACCCTTTCACAGGGGTCGCCTAAGACCACCCTGCATATCAGATATTTACATTACGATTTATAACAGTAGCAACATTACAGTTATGAAGTAGCAACGAAAATAATTTTATGGTTGGGTCACAATATGAGGAACTGTATTTAAAGGGCCAGAAGGTTGAGAACCACTGCTCTACACACATCTGGTGCTATGGAGGAGCTGACTGGCACCAGCTCACAAGCTCATTGTCAGCCTCTCTTTCCAAAGCCAAGTTCAGTGACATAATTTGAGGATATTCCTCAGTTTGGGGGTTCATTATGATTTTTAAAGATTTGCCTATTTTACTTCTGTAACTTCTGCTGCCAAGAGAGGATAATGCTTCTTGGAATTTTTCTGTCTCACATAGGTTTTTCTTTGTTTGGTTTTTGCTTTTGAGGAATGAAAGGATGCCATTAGTGATGCTGTGCCTATTTATCCCTAGGAAGTAGAGTTAGGCGATTATTAAAGGAAAAGGTAGGCCAAAATTTCCATTTGAACTCTTCTTTACTTTTGCATCACAGAGGCAGGGGGTGCCTCATACTTTGAACACTGACACATTAAGAACAGTTATATAGGTAAAAACCGAATGCAAGCACTACAGGAGAGGATATTAAGCAAGATCTAAGAGTCAAGGTGATAGACATGAACATTAACCTCTTCTTTTCCAAGAGAAGCAGGGAAGAAAAACAGAAAGCTTTGGGTAACAATGAATCAAAGACTATGTCCTGAATTATTCCAGATTCTATGACTACCTGGGAGGTGTACCTGGCGCAGTATAACATCATGGAACTATACAAAAGTATCCCCTGTTTTTCAAGAATTGGATTAAGTTACAGTTGAGTAAACCTAATTTCTTTGCCAGACATTTGTTTCTCAGAAACATAATAATCTCTAGTATTTTATTTAGCTAGTAGCATGTTTATATGTTGCTTTGTAAATCACCAAAATAAAATAGAGACTTCTTAAAGACAACATATACTGAGCACTTACTACATGTCAGGCACCAACCATGTGAGATAAATAATACCATTATGCCCATTTTACTGATGTGAGAACTGAAGCAAAAAGAGGTGGAGTAACTTGCCAAAAGACTACACCTATGAAGTTGGGGGAGGGGGAGCTATGTCTTGTACCTACAAATGATTCTTAATTACTTCTCTATTCTTCATATTTAAAAATTTATATCAAATATATGCATATGTCTTGACTTTATTTTATGAACATCCTATAAAAACTCAAAAAGACTGGCTCGCCAACCTACAACATCTTTTAAACTCCTCTAACTCCCCCCACACTCAATATAGTGAATAACTGAAAAAACTGATTTACTGTCATTTTAATAAGTCTATGACAATTGAAGGAGCTAGTGAGTACTATAAAGCAATAATAATAATAATAGTAATTCCCAGATGGTAATTTTGAGGGTTGACTTCTCATTCTCTCCATCACAAGTCTATGCATCAATACTTCCAAGGCAAGAAAATAATTGCTAATGTAGATTAACTGCTGATTCAACAGGGGTGGGGTAGGAGCAAAGTAGAAGAAGAATCAGTTGCTAAATAAATCATCTGGTCAGCTGATAGTCACAGGAAAGCAAACACCCAGAGACATTATGAAATGACAATCTTAAGTATTAGATGTTCCTATGAATTTTAGAAATAAAGACTGGAGATAGCACTTTAATCCTGGGTCTTCTGAAGAAAAGCTGAGTGCCTTGGGCTCATTATAAATATGTCCTGAGAGAGAAATGGGCATAAGGGCACTAGAGGAAGAAGGTTTGGGGGAGTCCACGATTTTTTACTTATATTTATTTGTTCAATACTAATTTTATAGAATCATTATGTTTCAAAATAGTAATAGGTAGTATAATACAAATACACACACACACAATAGAAACCCTATTCTTACACGGCATACCATCTACAAGAAGAGATGGGAAATTTTTAAAGCTATGTAGGGTCTATGAATATTGGTTAGTGCAAGTATATGGAGCCAGCACACAGCAAGGCTATCGAAACCTGTACAGAAAACTCAGAGAAGTTTACCAGAGAAAATGACTTTCATGCTGAGTTCAATGGAAGTTGAACATTATGAATTGAAAAGCACAACGAAGGTGAGTGTGGCTGAGACAAAATGCAAGGAAGGAGGGCAGTGTGCTGAGAGACAATGCTAGAATTATAAACAGGAAACAGGTCATAAAGGGCTCATGAGATACTTAAACTGTTGGACTTTCTTTTAAAGGCACTGGGAAAACTTTAAAAGTTTCAGACAAGGGAATGAATGAAGAGCAGGACCAGATCTGCAATTATAAAGTTCAAGGATGGGAGCATAGCAAGATGGCAAGCTAAGAAGCTGTTGTGATTATACAGGTAAGAGGTATGGTGGCCTGGACTAGGGGAGGAAGTTGGGAAGGACATAAGTAGAAAGACTCAAGAGGAATTTTTGGGAGAAGTAAAATGGACTGTACTTGGTAGATGATTTATGTGTGAAATAAGCATTTCTCAGAATCCCCAGAGGGAAACAGGTCTGGGGATAAAGACTGTAAAACTGAGTTTTGGCAAGTCAGGTTTTAGATACCTATTAAACACTTCAGTAAAAATATTTAAAGCATTGCTGTTCATGCCGAAACCGGTTTGGCTCGGTGGATAGAGCGTCGGCCTGCGGACTGAAAGGTCCCAGGTTCGATTCCGGTCAAGGGCATGTACCTGGGTTGCGGGCACATCCCCGGTGGGAGATGTGCAGGAGGCGGCTGATCGATGTTTCTCTCTCATCGATGTTTCTAACTTTCTGTCTCTCTCCCTTCCTCTCTGTGAAAAATCAATAAAATATATTTAAAAAAAAAAAAAAAGCATTGCTGTTCAATAGAAATATAATGCAAATCATCAATGCAAGCCAAAGACATAATCTTAAATTTTATAGTAGCTATATTAAAAAGAAAAAAGGTGAAATTATTAAAATAATATATTTAGCCCAGTGTATCCAAAATATTATCATTTCAACATAATCAATATAATCAAATTATTGAGATCTTTTGCATTCTTTTTTCATAGCGAGTCTTAAAAATGTGGTGTATAATTTAGAATTACGTCACATCTCAATTTTGAATGAGCCATATGTGGCTACATTATTGGACAGTGCTGATCCTAAGGGCAGTTGGATTAGTGGGTCTGGAGCTCAGTAGAGACTAAATGAAGAAAACCTGGAAGCATCAGCGACTGTTAACTGAAGTGGTGAAATAACCAAGATCACCTGGGAAGAGGATGACTTGAGAGAAAGGAAAGCTCCTCAAAGAATCCTAAGAAACACCAGCACTTAAGAGACAAGGAGAGGAGTTTATAAAGGAGATCTGGAAGGAGCACACAAAAATGCATAGCTCATGGACACAGACAATGGGGTGGTGAAGGCCTGAGGCTGGGGGGGGGTGGGGGAGGGTGGGGGGGGGCAGGGACAGGCTAGAAGAGATCAATGGGGGAAAAGGGAAACATATGTAACACTTTCAGTAAAGCTTTAAAAGAAAATAAAAAATTTTTAAAAGAACAGCTCCAACTGACATATAGGAAAAAAATATTATTAAAATACTCGTTCCATGTAATTATCCCTGTGCAAAAGAAAACATTTATCTAAATTTGGGGATGGGTAAATCCAAGCACTATGTTAGGCACGTCATCATTATGGAACCTCTGGAGAAAATGAGTCACTGATGTAGTTTTCCGAAATGAAGCTCTGCCTTACATTGGTAGGGCTAACTCCATCCCCGCCTTATCAGGAAGGGTTGAGCTGGGCAGATCAGATTGGTAGAAAGAGAAGCTGGGAAAAGAACAGGATCCAGAACACCTGTGGCTCCTAGGAAAGCCTGTTTTAGAACTGGTGAGCGAGGGAGAGAACAATGTAAGCAGCTCTCCTGCATGTCAAGTCTGTTGGCATTTTAACAAAGCGTAAAACTAAACTCTGCCCTATAGAGGTTGACAGTTCTATACAGATGAAATATTTACATGCATGTCAACCCAACTGCTAGGGTGGAGTCCAAGGAAGCTATAAAACAGGAAGCATCACAAATGTGGGTACCCATCTGACTTAAAAAAGGTAGCGAGGGGCAGGGACAGAAGGTTGTCAATGCCAAACAAAAAAACTAATAGTGAAATGGGACCATGAGGGGGGGACTTCCAAGGAAGAAATTCCATTCCAATCATTTGGTTGTTCGCAAAAGGAAAATGTGGTGCCTTGTTTACACAGTTACGCGAGGCCACACTCTGGGACCTCATGGTGAGGGAGGGGGTAAGAGTGGAAAGTGAAGACAGCAGGGTGCTTGTGCCATATCAGATCTCCATCAGCATGCAACCCCAAAAGATCATGACTGTGAGAGCTTTGTAAATCAACTCTTAGGGTGCTTGCTCCAGGGCAAGTAGCACAACAAATTAATCCTGCCTCCCTGAAATGCAGCAAAGTTTGTATCCACGCTGAATTCAAATTGCTCATTAGCTCTGACATATTCCTAATGAGGTTATAATGCTCTGGGACAAAGATCAAGTCACTCAGCACAAATGCAAGGGAGAGTCATAGAAGGGTAAGGTTAGAAGGACCTGAGGGCAGTGCTTCTCAAACTTGAATATAAATCACCTGAAGGTCCTGACTCAGGATGTCTGGGGTGGAGTCTTTGATTCCCTCTTCTAACAGAACCCCGGGGAGGCTGGTGCACTTTGACAAGCAAGACCCTAGAGACCATCTAATGCAATCACCTTATCCTAGAGGTGGGGACTCTAGAGCCAAGAGACATACCTGACACTTCCCTGGCGCTAACTCGGGATAGTTGGGCATCTGTCCATAGACCTGTGGATCAACCTGAAAATTTGTAATATAATCATAGAGAGTAGAGTGACCAACCATCCTGGTTTTCTCAAGACTGAAGGAGTTTCTAGTACAGGGGTGGGCAAACTTTTTGACTCGAGGGCCACAATGGGTTCTTAAACTGGACCGGAGGGCTGGAACAAAAGCATGGATGGAGTGTTTGTGTGAACTAATATAAATTCAAAGTAAACATCATTACATAAAAGGGTACGGTCTTTTTTTTTCAATAGTTTTATTCATTTCAAACGGGCCGTAGTTTGCCCACGGCTGTATCTAGAACATGAAACTTTCTATTTTAAAACCAGGAAAATTCCAGACAAACCAAGACAAGTTTTTCACCCTAGTAAAAGCCTTTTCAATCAGCTTGGAATAGTGTTTTGGGATTATTATTTTTTGACCTTGTCGGTCCCTAAGTGCTGCTAAGGTATGCACCTGAGTGTCCTGTCCTAAAGCTCTCCAAGAACAGATGCTCAGGAAGATTAGAGCCTTCTAACACCAGCGCTAAGTGCCTCTTAAGAGACAGTGTCCCAATAGGTTTCAAAATAAGGCATAAAAAAAGGAGTATAAAGAACACAGATAAGTAAGTGTCATAGAAACACATAATGTTCTTTTTAATTATATGAATCCATTTTAATTTTCCTCATTTGAAAAAAAAATGCATCTAAGAAATAAATCGGGAGGGTTTCAACTGGGGGAAAAGGAGACATGTAAAACTAGACAATAAATAAATCATTAACTTATAAATATGAAAACACTCATTAAGACATCTTTGGTAAAAATCACTAAAATAACAATAAAAACCGGGATGCGTCTGTGAGAATTTTTAAAAAGTCATGCTCTGCACAATCAAAATGATTAAAAATTAAAATATATATCTCCACACTGCTATTTTGCTCACTGGAATTGGACCCATTAACATTACATAGAATAATACACAGTCTGGACAGCAAAAGTAGAAAAATAATTTCAAATTAGTTGATGCTAGTAGTGTTTTACTAAGGTTTTTAAAACAGAATGTCAAAATACTGGTTCCATAGGCATTCAAAATGCAGACTGTGCAATACTGACCACAGGGACTTACTCTCTGGACTTTACTGGCTTAAAACAGATGCCAACATGCTCTAGCTGAATCACTTGACTTAATTAGTATTCCTGCAGTTAAAACACTTAAAAGGAAGAAAGGAAAGAAGTTCTTCCTGGCTAAATATATACAATGTTTGAAACAGGTAAAAGATAGAACCCCAGACACTCAACAATCATTACCTGTAAATTAAAGAGGGCAGAAGCAATCCTATTATTCATTATAAAGATCCCAGCTGCTGACTTAATGGTAGTTTGACTAGCATAACCAAAGGGTCCTTGCTCCAATATTAGTAGGAAATGTATTGTACAAAGCCAATAGTTCATGAAATTAACAAGGAAAATGAACTGGAGTGAAGCAACTTTGCAAGTAATAGGAAGGCATCAGCTATTGCTTCCCTGGAGCATATGAACACTTAAAAAGAGCTTGGGGAGAGTAAACATGTGTAAATGAGAATGGACATTATTGGAATTTTTAATAATACTTTTTTAAATATATATTTCTTTATTGATTTCAAAGAGGAAGGGAGAAGGAGAGAGAGATAGAAACATCAATGATGAGAGAGAATCATTGATCGGCTGCCTCCTGCATGCCCCCTACTGGGGTTCGAGCCTACAACCCAGGCATGTGCCCTTGGCTGGAATCGAACCTGGGACCCTTCAGTCTGCAGGCTGATGCTCTATCCACTGAGCAAAGCTGGCTAGGGCTTTAATAATACTTTTAATTTAAGTACATTTTGCCCAGACAGTGTGGCTCAGTAGTTGAGTATCGACCCATGAACCAGGAGGTCACGGTTCAATTCCGAGTCAGGGCACATGCCCAGGTTGTGGGTTGTGGGTCATAGGTGACGTATAGGAGGCAACCAATGGATGTTTCTCTCTCATCAATGTTGTTTCTATCTTTTTCTCCCTCTCCTTTCCTCTTTGAAATCAATAAAAATATATTAATTTAAATACATGTCAAATTTTCTGTTGGTTGCAAATCTTTTCAAGAGGAAGCTATTAGCTCAAAATGTCAATAAGAGGTCATGGACTATGAGTTCTGGTCCAGTGATATTGAAAGTTAGCTGCCATTTGAATCAGTCTAAAACTGCCATAATCATAAACGTATGATTTGACAGCTGTCAAAATTATTCACCATCACTTATGTAGAACTAAATACTTAAAATAGAATCTAGGAAACAATTTCCCTTTTATAAACCTCAAAATCACTTCTCAGCCTTTTGGCTAAGATCAAGTGTATAAATCTTAACAGCCTGAATGATACATGCATGCTCACTACTAAACTAAAAAGTAAAGTTAATTCAACTTACAATCCAATAGACATACGATGAAAGAAAACATCTTCCCCACAGACACTGCCAGGGACAATCTGACTGAATCTGGCACTGACCAAACAAGAATCTGAGAGGGTTTCCATGGAAGCAAGAATGTGACTTCCATTTTTCCCAGACAGAGACCCATCCAAGTCTTCCAAAATTGCTGCATGAGGAAATGGAAATGCTACTACGTTGGGAGAGTTTGTAAACTTTAACTGGTTCGTCTTCACAGTAAATCCACCTATAAAATGGAAATAAGAGTGTTACATAAGGCACAGAAGGTTATTATAACAAATGGCAGCTGAATTTGCTGGGATATATTCAGTACTTTAAATTGCGTATTTATACAGTTTTGTTCAAGAAAAAAAATCATGAGTGCTTAGTGTATGCCAGCCTCTGTGATATGTGCTGGAGACACAGTGGAAAACAAGAGCAATATGATACTGCCTTCATACAGTCTGTATTTTAGGGCAGTGATTCTCAACCAGGGGTCATTTTGCCCTCCAGGGGACATCTGGCCCTATTTGGAATCATTTGGGGCTGTCACAATTACGTAGATGGCAGTGATATTGACATCTGTTGGGTAGAGGGAGGGATGCTGATGAACTTTCTCAATGCACAAGATAGTCCCCACAACAAAAAACCATCCAGCCCAAAATACTAATAGTGCCAAGGGTGAGAAACCGTTCTAGTGGGAAATAGAGACACGGAACACTAACTTACTAATTACTAACTACTAAAGGTGTCTTGGTTTAGTCTTTCCATCTGTCTGCTCCAGTTCTTCTGTGGTGAGTTTAACCCCACCTCTTCTGAGGGTTATACTTGGAAGATTTACCCTCAAAAGCAACTTTCAATCATGTGGACAAAGAGTAATAGTAACACACTTTTTAAGTATTAGCTCTTCCAGTGGTTCTCAACCTTCCTAATGCTGTGACCCTTTAATACAGTTCCTCATGTTGTGGTGACCCCCAATTTCATTGTTACGAATTGAACATAATTAAAGCATAGTGATTAATCACAAAAACAATATGTAATTATATATGTGTTTTCTGATGGTCTTAGGCGACCCAGGTGAAAGGGTCATTCGACCCCCAAAGGGGTCGCGACCCACAGGTTGAGAACCGCTGCTCTAGAGCTATACTTCTCAGCAGTCTGTCTCAGACCACCTCCATGTGATTTGTCAGAACTGCCACTAGTCTGGTTGCCCAGGAAGGAGCTATGGCAGTGGTCTTCTAAATCACACAGCCCTGTCATTGAAATCTTTACATTAAGCACATATCTCTCTGTACATATGTGACTAGACATCTTCATTATGTACATTGTGAAATAGACAAAAAGGAAAATAAAAAAGAATAAGATACAGAGAAATAGAAGCCCTGATGCTTTCACTCGGCATCCCAGTGGAGTCTATGCAGTGAATTAAGTCCTGCATTCAAGACTCCGTGATTAACTTCTGGCAACTTCTAAAATTCATCTCATACCACAACCACCTGACACTACAATTCAGTCCTATTGGGATTTTAATTTTTTGCATATGCTATTCTTAATACTTAGAAACTCTTCTCGGCACAGTCTCTCTTGCAAATATCCATTCAACTTTCAAAACCCTGCTTAAGAGTCATCTCTATGGCCCTGGCCAGTGTGGCTCAGTTGCCCATGCCTCAAAATGCCGTTGATTCAATTCCCAGTCAGGGCACAAGCACAGGTTACTGGCTTGATCCCTGGTAGGAGGCGTGCAGAAGGCATCCAATAGATGTTTCTCTCTCTCCCTCTCACTTCCTTTCTCTCTAAAATCAATTTTTTAAAAAATATTTTTTAAAAATAAAAAGTCACTTCTATGAAATCTCACCTGACCTCCTTCTTTGTTCTTTTCACTGACCTTGTTCAGTTTTCTAGGATTGTACTCATCACACTCTAGTACAGAGACTAGATTAAACATTTACTTTTGGGCCTAGATCAAGAGCTCCTGGAAGAGAAGAGCTATGTGTTTTTCATCTTTGTACGCCCCAGTTCCTTAAACAAACCTGGAATAGACAGTTTTTAAACAAACAGTATAACTTAGCAAGATTATGCAGTGAGAAGGAATTAGAGCTCATAAGGAACAGAGTGCTTTTTTCAGTGTCTTATAAATGATACGAAACAATAAAGCTTTAAAGAACTGAAGAGTTGTGATTCGAAGTGAAAGTTATTTTTATTCCTATTATTTACAAATTTAAGTCAGATGCCACCCAAATAAAAACAGTCTTTGGCTCTGCTTATTCAGGAGGGGAAAAAAAAAGTAAAGTGGAGACTTGCTGATTATTCATTTAATTAAAAAAACAAACAATTATCTAAATTGGTGATTCAAACCACAAGAGCATATTTACTTGAATTACTTGGTTTGGCTGTTTACAGAGATCAAATCAACTAGATTGCTCCCCACTCCTTTTCACCTTAGCCCATGAGTCCTCCAAGGTATTCCTCACCACCTCTGAGATGTGGTTAACAATCGAACAAAAATTCCTATGCTTCTCTTTGTGGATACAACAAACCTTGGGCTGCTGAAAACATAAAGTACTAAGTTCTGGCTCCTTCAGTAAAGATTGCATGTATGTTAGTTTATATTCATATGTCTATCCATTCATCTTTATCCATTAATTTAATCTATGAGCCTTTTAGGCACAGGCTACTAGGTACTAATGATAACACTGTGAGAAGAGACATAATCCCGGCCTTTGTGAAGCTCAGAGTCCAGCAGAGACACTAATAATAGGGAGATAGACGAATGGGGAGCTACAGGAGCCCTATTGAGCATACCTGTCCTCCTCTAGGATTTATTTTAGGGGATTTGAACCGCAGTTTCTACTGATGCAATTTTATAACTGAAAGAAATAATGAGTCACAAGGCTTTGCCACTATTTATCATATTTACTTGAGTGTTGGCCTTATTTACTGTTTGTCTTATCTGTTCAATCAACTTACCCTGTCCTCGGGAACAGCCCGAACAGGTTCTGATGGACACGCAGCCAGTGAGATCAAAATTAACAAAAGTTGTGTTAGATACCATCAGTTCCCATCTTTTGGGAGTTTTGATCCCTGCTGACATACACAGGCTTCCCTATGATTCACAAGGGGGAAAAGAAGGTAAGAAAAAGAAGAGAACTAGTACAATTTGTAATACACAAATAGAAACAATTAAGAGAATAAAAAGACAAGCTACAGACTGGGAGAAAATACTTACGAGTCATATACACGACAAAGGATCACCATAAAATACACTGTATTTTTATGAGAATGATAAGTAAAAAATTGTGATGATACCGAATGCTAATGAGGATAAGGAACAACTAAAATTCTCATATATTGCTGGTGGGAGCACAAAATGGCACAGTCACTGTGGCAAATAGTTTGTCAGTTTCTGATCCAGTTAAACATACCCTTATCAAACGGCTTAGTAATTCAACTCCTAGGTGTTTACCTTTGAGAAATGAAAATTATGTTCAAGACTGTCAAACCTGAGAGGAAAGGTAGGGGAGGGTGGAGGAAGGATGTAGAGATCAACCAAAGGGTTTGTATGCACGTATATAAGCATAACCAATGGACACAGACACAAGGCGGGTGAGGGCATGTGCAGAAGGTTTCACACTACCTGGTTCCTTTTATATGATTGTTGAAAAGACAGAGAATAGATGAGTGATTCCCAGGGGTTGATGTGAGAGGAGGACGTGGCTACAAAGATGGAGCTGGAAGGAGTTTATGGGGTTGATGCAATTGTTCTGCATCTTGATTGTGGTGGAGGTGGTTACACCAGTCTATACATATGTTAAAAACCAGACATTGTACATCAAAAAAAAAAGTCAGGCACTCGTTGGTTTGGCTCAGTGGATAGAGTGACGGCCCACAGACTGAAGGGTCCCAGGATCAATTCTGGTCAAGGGCAAGTACCTCAGTTGCAGGCTCCGACCCTGGTCCTGTGCAAGAGGCAACCAATCGATATGTCTCTCTCACATTGATGTTTCTCTCTGTGTGTTTCTTCTCCTCCCTTCTACTCTCTCTAAAAAGTCAGTGGGAAAAATATCTTGGGGTAAGGATTAACGACAACTACAAAAACGTCATATACATTTTATATTTAATGTATGTTAATATAAAAATTAAAATTTAAAAACCTAAAAAAAAATTGCTTCCAGCATTTAACCACAACATTTCTTCAGCAAACTCCATCTAATCAAGTTGTTAGTGCTCCACTGTGCATTTGATGATATGCAGAAATTTTCAGAGACTTCCAACAGGAAAGAGTGATAGAAACAAACAAAAGAAAGACAGTGGGAAAAGGGGCAGTATAGAAATCAGGAGAAAACTTAAAATATCACCATTAATAACCACAGAGAAATAAATAGACTTTATCCATGAAGCAAGAAGAAGCAGCCAAAGAAAAGGAGGTGGGAGTCAGAAAGGAAAACAGAATGAAAACAGGAGAGCAGAAATAACAAATTCAGTAAGAGCAAAATGACAAGATATCCTAGAAAGTAGAATAAAAATACAGTTGGGAAATCAGCGAAACTTAAGAAGATTAGAAAGCCAATTTAGGAGGTCCAATATCCAAATAATGATAGTTTTCAAAAAAGGAAAATAAAGAGGAGAGAATTATAAAATTCTCAAAGAAATAAGACTGAAAGTTCTCATCCAGTGACTAACACCATGGATAGGACAAAAGGCCACACAAGGTACATCATATTGAAGTTGCAAAACATCAGGAACAAAGACAAGATCCTAAAAAGATCCAAAAAAGAAACTAAAAGGTTACACATAAAAGACCTAGAATTAGCCCAGGAGGTGTGGCAGTGGATTGAGCATCGTCCCATGGCCCAAGGGGTCCCCAGTTGATTCCCGGTCAAGGCACATGCCAGGGTTGCAGCTCAATCCCCAGGAAGGGGCATGCAGGAGGCAGCCAATCAATGTTTCTCCCTCATGAACGTTTCTTCTCTCTCTCCCTCTCCTTTCCTCTATTTAAAAATCAATAAAAACATTTTTTTAAAAAAAGACCTAGAATTAGAGGACCTTAAAACTATGCAACCTCAAAACTAGAAGCTAGAAGATACTGAAACATTGCCTTCAAAATAACAATTCAAAGTGAACTTAACCTGGTATTCTATAACCAACAACCTACTAATAAGGGGTTCTCCATTTGTGGCTCAAAACCTTTACCTTCCATAGACCCTTAATTTGTTAAGAAAGTTACTATAGGCTACACTCTAATAAATGAGGAATTAAATCAGAAAGGAGGAAGATGTGGGAGTTAGGAGCAATAATGGGGAGACATGGAGAAACTAGCCAGGATACTGGTCAAGAGAAATACCAGGATGTAGCTGTGAAACCCCTCACCCGCATGCTCGTACAAGTGTGAACACTTGGGACTACTGTTTGGCATTATCGCCTAGAGCTGGAGGGACATCCTCTGAGCCAGCAGTTTACAACTTTGCATATATTCAACAGAGGTGCATGCACATATAGACATCGAAGATTGTTCATAACACTTTCATCTGTAATGACCCCAAACTGCAAATAATCAAATGTCTATCAAGAGCAATATAGCTTTAAAAAAAAAACACAAAATTGTGGGACAGTCATAAAGTAGAAAACTGCATAGCAATTAGAAGAATAAAGTATTATAACATAAAAAATGAATGAATCTTGTAGACATAGTGTCGTGCCAAAGAAGCCAGACACTACAGAGCTACTTTGCTCTATGATTCCATTTATATAAACTTCAAAAACAGATCTGAAGCCAATCTATGTCTATAGAAGTCTGAATAATGTCCCTCTTCAGGCAGGGGTCTGGGGGTTGGGTTAAATGAGAGGAGGCATGAGGGGCTTCAGAGGAAGTGGTAATGTTCTATTATTGACAGGGTGCTATGCACATGATTTTTGCTTTTTAAAAATCCATTGAGATCTTTGCTTGTGATTTCTGTACCTATCTCCATTAATATGATATTTCTATAAAACTTCTATTTTATTCAGTGGAACAAAATACTACAGAAAAGTAAAACACTAGATGTGAAGGTAAAGAAAGAAAAGTGTTTGAAGTCCTTGCATTGCTCAGGTAAAGTTCAACAGTGCTGATGTAATTTAGATTTTAAGACAAGCAGGCATGTTAAAAATTTAAATCCAATAATGAACATAATTATACAGAATTAATAACTGTAAAATGAATATATATACATATATATATGACACTACTCAATGCAAGACAAATCAAGTTTAAAAAGTGGAGACAAAGAAAGCATTGTGAACTGAAAGCACAAAATGAGATGGTAGAAATAAATGCAAATGTATGGGAGACATCAGTGTGCGGATGGTAATTGAAATCACTAGAGAAAATGAGATTTCTCCCAGGGAGAGCAAGTATATTGAGAAGAGAAGGGCCCCTACAACAGACTTTAGAGAAATAAAAAAATGAAAGGTCTAAATTGAGGAAGACAAATCCACCAGTGTAAATGGGAAGGGATCCCTAGAGAAATAGGAGGAAAAATTAACTAAGCCCATTAGCATCTGTCTGAACAAGATATTTTTAAAAGTAGTATCATCTGCTCAAATTAATTACAATAACAACAAAAAGGCAAGCATCCTACAGATACTTTCAAAAGCAGGGTGAGCATAATATATATCCAAAGCAGAACATTTTTGAAAGTTTGAAAGGGGGTGCTAGTTGGATAAATGCTAGGACAACCAGTTTAAACCAATTGCACAACCAAACTAGGATGGATAGTATAGTGATGATGGAGCGCATCACTCTGTCTTGTATATTAAAGCCACCCTCACTGGAAATTATTCTACTCATCTCAATATAAAGGTAATGTTGGGTGTGAGAGTACCAACATATACACTAACTAGAGGCCGATGCACAAAATTCGTGTAAGAGTAGGCCTCCCTTCTCCTGGCTGCTAGCACTGGCTTCCCCCTGGCACCCAGGACCCGGGCTTCCCTAGCAGCCTGGGCTTTGTCCAGAAAGACGTCCAGTCTAATTAGCATATTATGCTTTTATTATTATAGATATGCTAGTTAGAGGCCAAAAAAATAATAAAATTCTTTCCAATAATAATAAGGCCTTCAGAAACTAGTGTTTGTTTTAGAATATGATTCACTGATAATTGTGTGCCACCAATTATATGTGGGTGGAAGGTCTAAGAATAATAGGCCAAATTCTCAGAAAATCTTAATACCTAAAGAAATGGCAGGCACAGAAGTTGGAGGCTAACATCAGTTCCACAACCACAGAGGTCAGGTCTCTCTTTTTTTTTAAACAACTGACACAGTTTTTTATGTCAATAAAAGGTTCCCAAATAAATCTAAACATTATTGTGTTAAATAAAGATTCAGAGATATGGCTCTTGTTTGTTTTTCACCCTAGGCTCTGCAGAGCCTTTAATGTGTTAAAATATGATGTGAAATTCAGGAGATGAGAGATGTGATAAGCAGCATACCCTAACTATTATTAACCTAAGAATTTCCTTTTCTTAGACCCTCTCTTGGGGCTAGCCTTCCATGGAAAACGCATCAGGAAACATTGAAATTGGTACTAATGCATGTCATTGTCAAAGCTATTTTCCATCTGTAACTGAGAAAGTATTTGATCAGAAGTGGGAGGCCATCCAGGTGGTCCCACCTCCACACTACTAGGCATGGATCTTGGGCTTTCACTTGATTTCCTAAAGCCCCTATTTCTTCACCTGTAAATTCAAGAATTCTAACTAGATTAACACTTCGGTAATATTTAGCTCTAAAATGACGTGGTTTTAATATTTGGATGCCTAACCAGGATCTAGATCTCCCCTAGAACCGAGTGCTTAACATTTCCCATCCAGGGGCTTTTGTCCTGCACTTACTTGTTATACGACTAAGAGGCCCTCAGCTGATATGCAGTCCCAGTGAATCCCATCTCAGGAATATAATTATTTTTATTATCTCATGATAACCATCCTTCTGTCAAAATTTATATCTTAATTTATGTCACTCACCCATTGATTATGATGTCTACTTAGCATCAATTAAGATGTTGTGACATTAATTTACCAGGACAGTTACTCATCTTTATGGACATTTGGTTTTTAGCATCTCCTCGAAGGTTATTTTGGAAACATTTAAGAGCCTTTGAACTATGGTATATCAGAATCTAAATCTGAGTCCCATCTTCTGTTGGAGACTATGCAGTCTAAAAAAATCATTTCTCAAGGTGGTAATTCTTTCAGAGAAAAGGAAAAATTGGCAGATATTTCCCTCATGGAAAGGATGGTTCAAAAGAGATTTAACTAAGTTTGAGAATTAAACAAGAAAAATGTAGAAACCAAAGGATTTTTTTAATCTTAATATTTATATCTAGAGCTATGAAGTAATTTCAAAGGGAATTACAAAAGTCAATAATTATCATTTAATTTTCAACTGGCCAAAGCATTCAGGAACAAACTAAAGAGAATGCTCTTTCCTTGGTTCTCAGAAGTACTTTAGTTCCCTTCCATCTGTGATTATTATGGCAATGCATATGCATGTACCTCTTTCAAAACAAGGACTGAGGGGCCCCTCTATAGGTCTGAAGCCTTACTGAGACCAATGGGAACCATGGGCTTCCCTGGAGGAGAAGAGGTACTGCTCTTCTGGGAGGAACTCTTTGCCTCATCTACAGTGTGGTATCCTGGCCTTGCAGTGCCACAGACGTGCTCTACAGTCTTTATGTTTATCATGTAGAAATCCACAGTTAAAAAGAGAGAGAAAGAGAGAGAGACAACAGGCCAAGATGGAGTCACTTTTGCTTAGCCAAGTCACCAAACCAAAGCTAATAATGAACCTAACTGCAGTTTCAGCCTCTCTCAGGAATGGAATGTTAAACCAATCAGTCTGAAGTTTCCTGAGCATCACTGGTGAGGCAAAATCTGCTTGGTAAAACCACTGCCCTTCCCTCTGCCAAAGATGACCTGGTTTAAAAATAATCCTTTCTTTTTCTTTGCTAAGAACTCCCCTGTGTGTGTTGGGAGGGAGGCGGGGTTGATTGAGCAAACAAAAAAGAGAGAGGAGCCCTAACCGGTTTGGCTCAGTGGATAGAGTGTTGACCTGCAGACTGAAGGTCCCAGGTTCAATTCTGGTCAAGGGCATGTACCTTGGTTGTGGGCACATCCCCAATAGGAGGTGTGTAGGAGGCAGCTGATAGATGTTTCTAACTCTCTATCCCTTTCCCTTCTCTCTACAAAAAAATCAATAAAAATATATTTTGAGAGAGAGGCGCACAAGCGCACGCTCATGGACAGGTATAAAGTGGATAAATGGAGATGGGGAAAAAATAAAATAAAGTGGAGGGAGGTGGGGGAGAACTCCCCTGCCACACCCTTTTGCCTCTAAAAATCTTGTGTTTTGTACAACCACTCAGAGCTTTCTTTAGGTAGGATCGCTGTTCATGAATCGCTTAATAAAGCCAATTAGATCTTCAAATTTACTTTGTTGAATTTTGTTCTTTAACACCACACTTAAGGAAGTATTAGGGAGTCACATAAGAGGTAGTACACTATAGTAAACAATGTAAATTTATATTACCTATTTTTTGGGAGGGCACCCTAAATAGAGTAATAAGGACCCTATGAACAAAAAGTTGCTGTAGAAACTTGGCAAACCACAATGCAGAGAGACAATATGAAATTATGCTATTCTATAATTATTGTGAGGTTAGAATAAACTAACTTAAAATTATTAGATGTATTATTTAATTGGTATGGATAATAATGCTACATTGCAACCAAATAAAAATTCTGCAAGCTACTCATGATTTTTATGATTTATATTAACTTAAAACATTGAATCCTTGGATATATTTGAATTTTATTATAAATACTACCACTGTTACAAATAAAAAGCTCCTCTAACTTTTACCAGTTAAATATTAAGATTCACTGAAGAATGCTATTAAAATTACATATCCTGGGTCACCAGGGAGCACATCACATAGGATGCTGTTGATGGACAACCTAAAATGTAGGTACTTACCTGGTGAGCAAAATGACCAAGGAATAAGCTGTCAGTAACGAAAGTATTTGCATCACTTTCCAAGATATCAATTCCAAAATCTCTGCATGAATAAACTTGGAAGTTTTTCAGGTGAAGATTGCTAGTTCTAAAAATCTGTTTAAAAAAATCAGCGTATGTTATGGCAAAGTTCTCAGGCTTAGCTTTGCTGGCAGATTTCTAGTAACTTATTAATTAAGTATAAGTAACTATGCTTTTGCCCATCGATATCTGCACAGACATCCCAAAGTTGCCGTGCGGTCAGCACTAACTAGTCCTCTTTAGTAATACCCACTCTATACTTTTCATTTCTCCTCATAATATTAATACATTAAAAAGGTCAATGTGAATTCTTCACATTTCTAAAATAAACTTGCCATCTCCAAAGTACACAAAATTAGTGGAGAAAAATATAGCATCCAAGAACCCCAGTATTTAACATTTTTCTTCAGTAGTATATATTAACTAATATTGTCAGAAAATTGTAAATGTGAAATAAGTAATTGAACATGACTACAGACTCAAAATACATTCTGTGAACATATATTTATGACAGGTTATGTTGGCAGGCCCAAACTGGGATCAAGTATTAACAAAATTAGATTAATAAAGTTGAAAGAATCCCAGTAATTTGTGGTACAGAACCTTTCATTTTCACCTAGCACTGATATTAATGAACTAGGCGATCTTGGAAAAGACATCTAACATCTCCTTAGGCCTCATTCAACCATCTTTAGACCAGGGTGGAGATCAGGGCTAACAATTAACCTAACAGAATCATTCCTTCTTCATTAAATAGGGTCATGGTTGCCTTTATATCTTAAAGTGGAAGTTTCCTATTAATTAAGGCCAAGGTAGCCTTGATTTATCATAGTATTGTGCTTTATGCTAGAATTTTCAAGAATTAAATAGCTTGCGTTTCCCATTCTGAATGCACCAATAACTTTTATAAAATGATAGATTTTTGAAGATACAAAGCTTTACTTAAGTAAAATAAGTATGATCTTGTCACAATTGTTACCCAATTACAGGTATCTCAAGTTCTGGCAAATAACTCATATTTAAAAACAGCTAACATCTGGCATTAACTGGAGAACCTGGTAATTACAAAAGGAAATCAACACCAATAGCAAAAAAGTCCCTATTTATAGTATAAATACAGCTTTCATAATGTGTTCTCATCTCGCTCTCCCTCCTCTAAAAGAATCACTCTGCATTTATGATACATGATGAGGAGAGGGTATTTTTCTCAATTTTTATTAACATACATACAGAAGGGTCAGATTGCCTAAGTTGGGATCCAGCAATTCTTAGCTGTGTGACATGAGCACATATTTTACCCCTCACCCAGAGAGTTTTCTTATCTACAAAAGGAGGATAATAATGTTTCCCTCAAAGGTTAAAGATGATTAACTGAGAAAATATACAAAAATATTAGCTATCAAGATCATCAAATAGATATAAATTTATATTTACTCACGGTAGAAATTTTACCTGCTGGAATATTCTGTTTAAATATATATATAACACTTATGTCTAATGACCAGAATACAGTCTGACAATAATGAAAACTATCTAATAATGAAAGTTTAAGAAATTTTAAAACAATGTGCTTCTTATGATGCAGAAGGCACTTCTAAATGTTACCATTTCCAGAGTAATCATTATTATCAATATCGCTCTATCACCACCCAACACTGTTTATTAACAACAGCTATTATTATACACCCAGCAAGACTGGGGCACTTTTTTGGCACTTTATATGCAGGCACTTATGTAACTCACAAAACAACCTTATTATTTAGGTTCTATAACTATTTCCATTTTACGAATGAGAAAGAAACAGGGAATTTGCCTAAGGTCACACGGATAGGAAGAGGGAACATTTGAGTTTACATGGCTATGCACAGAAGAGGTTGTTGTTGTTTTTTTATTTTTTAACAGCTTTATTAATATACACACACCATACAATTCACCTATTAAAAGTTTACAATTAAAAGGTTTTAGTACATTCACAGATATGTGCAACTATCACCAGACTCAATTTCAGAACATTTTCACTTCAAGAAGAAACACCATATCCTTTAGCCCTAAGCAACCATTAATCCTCTTTCTGTCTCTATAGATTTCTCTCTTCTGGTCTTTCATATGAGTGGAATCACATAGTATGTGGGCTTTGTGACTGGCTTCTTTCCTCACATAATGTTTTCACGGTTCATCCATGTTGCAGTAAAGTACTTGATTCATTTTATGGCTGATATTATTCCACTGTCTTAAGGTACCACACTATATTTGTCCATTTGTCCACCTTTGGGCTATTATGAATAACACTGCTATAAGCATCTGTGTATATGTTTCTGTGAGGATATATGTTTTTATTTTTCTTTGATATATACCTAGGAGTAAAATTAATGGATCATATGGTATCTTTGGTAATCACTTGAGAAACTGCCAGGCTGTTTTCCAAAGCATACCATTTTAAATTCTCGCCAGCAGTGTATGAAGGTTCCGTAGGAAATGGGCCTCTGTGATCCACCTCTAGCATGGCTGGCTTTTGATGGAAATGGTTGCTGCATTTCCCCAGGGCAAACAGAATGTAGGGAGGGACAAGCATGTAATAGCAAGGAACTGTGGATGTGGGCCAGCATCATGGTGGAGGCAACTAGAAAGGACCTCAGCCCAATTTTTTTTGAATGGCCCAATGGGAGACAGTAAGACTTAGGCAATGTATGAGGAAACAGGTGACCCCATAGTACTCAGCCAACGATGAACCAGAGGAGGGACTGGATAAATGGGCTGTGTTCACTGTCCTAGGTGTGCCTGTACAACTGGATAGACACCTGCTCTTGAGAACGTATAAGTCTCGTTTTCACCATACTTCTGTCTCTGAGTCTGTTATTTGAATTTAAACAAGTGAGTATTTCTCACAGTTCCAATTTCTCAAAACCTTTGCCAACACTTACCACTTATATTCTAGCCATCAGGGTATGAAGTGGTCGTATCTCACTGTGGTTTTGTATCTCTAATAACTGATTATGTTGAACATATTTTCATATGCATATTGGCCATTTGTGAATCGCGGGGGAAATGTCTTTGCTCATTTTTTAATTGGGTTATTTATATTTTTATCAAAAGAGTTCTCTATTTATTCTAGATATAAGCCCTTTTCATATATGACTTGCAGATATTGTTTCCCATTCCATTGGCTGTATTTTCACTTCTTGATGGGGTTCTTTGAAACAAATATTTTTAATTTTGATAAAGTTAAACTTATCTAATTTTCTTTTGTTCCTTATTCTTTTGGTGTCATATCCAAGGATCTGTTGCTTAATCCGACATCATAAAGATTTACTCCTTTGTTTTCTTCTATCAGTTTTATAATTTTTTTACTCTAACGTTTAGGTTTTTGGAGCATTTTGAGTTAATTTTTGTTAATAGTATGAGGAAAAGATCCAGTTTCAATCCTTTGCATGTGTCTCTCTATTTGTTCTAGCGCCATTTGTTGAAAAGATTGTTATTTCCTCCATTAATTGGTCTTGGCATCCTTGTCAGAAATCAGTTGACTATAGTATGGTTTATTTCCGGACTTAATTCTATTCTACTGAACTATATTTCTATCTTTGTGCTAATACCACACTAGCTAAATGTACTATTGCTTTATAGTATGTTTTGAAAAAAGAAAGTGTAAGTCCACCTTATTTTTTTTAGATTGTTCTGAGGGAAGTTACTTTAATTACTTTCCTTTTAATTACTTTCCTTTACTTTACTCATAAAAGTGAAGTTCCAAAAGCATTCTTATTATCTGGACTTGTAGTGCACAAGAGTTTAATCTTTAAGGATAAACATTTTTTCATGAATTTAGCACTCTGGTTACAGAACTTGAGAAAACTGATTTTAATGATTTCCCTTTAATATTTTTGTTTCATTAGGTTATTTCCTCTAGAACAAGGTTATTCAAGAGCCTGGAGATAGAATTTAAGCTTCTACAAGGCATGATTGCTTCTCTGCATATGAGGGCACTCAACAAATGTTTCTACTAGATCAGTGATGGCGAACTTATGACACGCATGTCAGAGGTGACACGCGAACTCATTTTTTTGGTTGATTTTTCTTTGTTAAATGGCATTTAAATATATAAAATAAATATCAAAATATAAATCTTTGCTTTACTATGGTTTCAAATATCAAAAAATTTCTATATGTGACACGGCACCAGAGTTAAGTTAGGGTTTTTCAAAATGCTGACATGCCGAGCTCAAAAGGTTCGCCATCACTGTACTAGATTCTCACCCCTACATTTATAGTGCTTATGGAAAACAATGAACACTATAAAATTAAATGAGAATACTAAATATAATTGGCAATCCCTGGGTTCACTACCCTAATTATATGTTTTGGGGTTTTCCCCATTCAAAATTATCTTCCTCTTGTTGGATATATAAAGTAAATATCTAACGTTTTTATTGTGACTTAATTTTACATTTTTATTCTGTTTCCTGGGTACCCTGTAAACATATTTCTTCATCTATGTAAGTATCTTAGGGTCCAGATTTCTAAGTGGCAGAGACCACGTGTATGTAATGTTCTCAGTGTGGCACCAAATAGTGACGCTGGATAATTTTTATATGTCACTGATAACAATGAACAAGCAAAGCTTACCTGTAAGAAATCACTGTGATAATGAAAGATAAATGACTGAATGTGAACTTTTCTCCCTTTTGAACAAAATAGAAGAAAATCTGACTCACTGATAAAAGTAAGCAAAGCACTTTGAACTGGAATTTTTGTGTTTCAATGATAAATAGATTATGAAGTTTTTATCTAACAGCTCTCAGCAGTCCTAGGATCTTCTTCTTATGATTGAAACATGTATTAGCCAAGATATTAGGGTAGCAAATGCACATTTGGAGTCTGGATTCTGTACCTGGTTGTGCCACTTACTGTGTGACCATTAGCAAATTCATTTGCTTTCTGAGCTTTAATTTTTTTTATATCTAAATAGGCATGGTAAGGGAGAAATAGATGACTTTTATGATCCCTCCTGGTGGTAAATGTCGATAGTAATTCTTTTGTTCTCTATTACAGCTGCTTAAAAGTCTCCATAAAGAAAGTCAACTAACCCTGGTTTAGTAACTAGTAATTTGTTCATTCAACAACTATTCCACATACATCTATAATGCTCTTGGTTCCTTACAACTATGATGATATTACAATGCTTCCCTCAGCAGCAACTCATCTCCCTTTATATAGCAATCTATATATATAAAGGACTAAGTGACTGTCCAACTCAGTGTACATATGATGTGCACTGACCACCAGGAGGCAGACACTCAATGCAGGAGCTGCCAAGCTGCGGTGACTTGTCAGCGAGGGTTCTCAGGTGACACACCCTGGAACCAGAGAGGAGGGAACCCGATTCCTCGTGGGGCAGCACTATTCCACCTTCGGCCATGGGTGCATGAATCAGTGCACCGGGCTACTAAGTGTGCAATAAATCAAAATGAGAAAACAACAATTTTCATAAAAAGTTAAAAAACTAAAGAAACTTACCTGCACACCACCTGCACTTCCCCAAACCCTGAAGTTTTGGAACAGGGTGAGGCCAGTGTCATTGTCCCAAGGTGGCTGAAACTTAGGGTAGACAAAGAGTCCATATCTAGAAAGTGAAACAAAGAGTGAAATTTAGTCAGTTTCTGTGTTTCAAACACCCTACTTTTTTCTTATTGGAAAATACCAAAGTAAAAGTAAAGAATAAATTCTCCCCCTTGCTAGGAAAGTGGATACTCTCCAACTTTTGTTCTTTTCCCAGAAGTGCCTTACCATTTTAGGGTTCTGTGTACTTTCTTCCCTCATATTCCAGAACTGATGAGAGCTGCTAGATAGAAACTTCATAATCTTAATGATAATTTCATAACACGTGTACTAATCCTTGCCTCAGCTTCAACATGGAGTAACAATTGTTCTTAATCCTTCTCATTTTCCATTATAGCACTATTCCTATCCTATTATCATCATAAGTATTAATAGCTTTCAACTACTGAATTCCTACTGTATTCCAGGTGTTCTCTTAGGTGCATTGCATAAGCTCTAATGGGCACATCCAACTTCCAATGTAGATATGTTTCCATTTTACAAATAAGGGATCTGACTCTAAAAAATAAATAAATAAATAAATAAATAAATAAGCAATTCAGTAGGAGTAAAGTCAGGATTTGAATCAGGGTCTGGCTGACTGAAGTTTGTATTTTTCCCACGATTCTCAAATTCCCTACTCTACCTTGTTTCTCATGCCCTTGACCTTAGTGGATGACATTACCCTCTACATAGCAAAGACTTTGGACAGTTCCTTCTCATCTCACAGTGTGCTGGTAACAAGTGAAGAGCCTCTTCTCCAAGAGCCTCTTCCCACTCAGTTCCTGAGCCCAGGCACTCGAGCCTCCCAGGGACTCTGTGTTACCAGTTGCTTCTTATCTCTTGGAAGTTTAATTACTCTCTCTATTGAATTCTCCTCTGGCCACAAAAGGTACATCTTGTCTTGCTGCCCTCTTAAGTGACTTCCTTCTCCATTTTCCTCCCTTCACCACCAAACTTGTATGATTCAAAATGGTCTGCATCTGCATCATCAAATTGCATATGAATGTTAAATTATTCCCTCTCAGGAGTTTTGTACAAAAAAAAACACCAACTAAACCATAAGCCTTATACCCAATATGTAAATTAATTTCCCTAAAGTTACCTTGTACAAGAATGTGCAATATTCCCAGTGAAGGAGAGAAGTGGAGCTTGTGATGTTTGGTTGGTCATAAGATGGAAAAAGTAGCCAAAACCAGCAGCACACACCATGTTTCCCTGGGGAAATTAAGGATAATTAAATAATAGTTACTACACATACAACAAAGTTAGTGGAAATAAAGTCTCATATACCTGCTCATCCTGATTTTTCTTTCACTTCCTGCTAAGGTATGTTGACATTTTATGGACTCAATTACTCTTTACTCACCCATTCCCCATACTCCCCCAGGAAACAAAAATGTTCTCATTCCTCTTCTTCTAGGCAGCTCAACTAGACTGTAATTTTCCCACCTCAATAACTGGACTCTTAGGTTAAAGTGGAAACGTCCAGTGAGAAATTTAATTACATAATCTACTCCAAGCTCTTTGGTGTATACAAGCATATACATGTTCCACCAGGAACACCAACACATGTGGGTGCACACAGGCTCACACAAAATGCACATAGAACCAAGCAAAGTCAATATGGGAAAAAAAATGAAATAAATTGTTTTAAAACCACCAGTACTCAACTCCTGCCTCGTGCGAGAGGGGGAACAATACCCCAGTGCTCCAATCCCTGGAGGTTGCCAGTCTCTGGGGAAGTGTGAGTAAGGGCCAGCACTAAGACTGGAAGCCTGGCCAGCAGGCACCAGCCAGGACCTGATGGGGCAGCCAGCACTTCCTGACATAATCAACAGCGCTGTTTCCTTAGCTTTAGCTGTTTTTCACCGTGGGTCCCAAGGCTTTCTCACCCTGATATTTGTAGTTAGCCAGTCTCTCCTCATTTTTCACTCAGTTATGGAACTATTTTCTTCCTCTGTGGATAAGGGACCCATTTCCTTCTGGATTCTGAACATTTCCCCAATTTTCTGAGGCCATTTTAAATTCTAAACACATGTTTCATCTACCACATTGTATTCAGCAAAAGTGACTTTGGGGTACCATTGAATGTGGAGGTGAATTACTATTGAAGATGCTCATGTGACTTCAAGAAACCAGGGCCATTGCTAAGACTCCACTTATCTTGAGGTGGCACAGTCTAGAGTGGTGGCTGTCAATTCGATGATTTTATTCCTCAGGGAGCATTTGGAAGCCTCTAAAGACATTTTTGGTGGTCACAACTCAGGTAGAGGGAAGCTATTGGCGTTCAGTGAGTTGGGACCAGGGCAGCCTCTCACAACAAAGAATTACATGACCCAAAATGGTGCTACTGCCACAGTGGAGAAGCCCTGGTCTACAGCCTGGACTGGAAGTATGTACTCTCAAAATAATTCACACCTACTTTCTAGTCTCCCATCTCCAAATTATGATGGAAATACCAACCTAAATATAAAATCATGGTTAATTACAATAAGAATGCTTTGGCAATCTTTACCAGGAGAATATTAATATCTTTTCTTTTTTAAAATGTATCTTTATTGTTGAAAGTATTACATATGTCCCCCTTTTTCCTCATTGACCCACTCAACCCCACCCCCACCCCCACCCCCACCCCCAGGCCTTCACCACACTTTTGTCTGTGTCCATGGGTTATACTAGTACATATATGCATATAAGTTCTTTGGTTAATGTCTTCCTGCCCCCCTCCCGCCCCCATTCCCTCTAAGATTTGTCAGTCTGTTCCATGCTTCTATTTTTCTGGATCTATTTTGTTCATCAGTTTATTTTGTTCATTAGACTCCACATATGAGTGAGATCATGTAATACTTGTCTGTCTCTGATTGACTTATTTCGCTTAGCATAAAGACTCCACAGAAAGAGACACTAAAAAAACAATTCCATTGCAACAAAAATATAGGATATTAATATCCTTTCAAACAGCCAAATCCAGCATTAGGCATTCTTTTTATCTCAATTCTTCCCTCATGCTAGAAAAGAGGACACGCACTCATGATTCTTGGCTTCTGGAAGACTTGCTGTCACTAGGTTGGCAAATACAAGTGCCCAATATATCTCTCAAGCCCTCATAGGTACATAAGGAAGTAACATAGCTGTTGATTTTCAGTTATGATTATACAACTGGCAACTTCCTCATGAAATCACAAACAAAGCTCCACCCTCCACATAGCCAGTGTCAAGTGGCTGTGTCTCTGCCATACCCATGAGCCATGGGAAAGGCCTGAGTACATAAAAATTGAGGAATAGGAAACGGGGGCTTCTTAAACACCACCTTCTGTAAGTATTTCAACAATGAGATAGGTGCATAGAGGTACAAGTAATGATCTCCCTTGGACATACACCTCTATCTCATTACAAGTGAAATGCTAGTTCATGGCTCAGACTTACCCAGAAGGGGCAAGATTCAAACATTTAAAGAATCTTTTGCAAGGGCTACATCCTTATTCATCACCTTTGCCAGACAGAGCACATATTTTGAACAAATGAATAGATTTGTTGCATCATCTGCCCTAGTGTCATTAGTATTTACGCAGCATCTGGGTGATCATATGTAATGCTTTCCAAGTGCATTCATAGAGGGGCAGGATATTCCAACTTCAGTCTTCTGTGAGCCGAGAAAGAGCAGTTTTCTTATAAAAGCAGCACTTGAACAGTCGGATCACATTGCTTCCCAGCCCTCTTCACTCTCCATTGCAATTGGGTATGCTACAAATGATTCATGAGGAAATC
The DNA here is from genome assembly GCF_963259705.1 of Myotis daubentonii. Lineage (NCBI taxonomy): Eukaryota > Metazoa > Chordata > Mammalia > Chiroptera > Vespertilionidae > Myotis > Myotis daubentonii. The sequence goes on along the minus strand of NC_081845.1, from coordinate 78,865,328 downwards.
CACATATTTATGCAGGCAGCCGGCGGCTTGTGGGGAAGGGTTTAAGGCAAGCAGGGAATTTTGTGTGGAAATCAATTTTTTGCGGAAGTCGCTGTATTATGGACATTCAAGCAAGAGAAATTCCAGAGAGAAATTAACTGCTCAAGTAAGCCAGCTCCTTGAGGTGTGTATCTATAGTTACTAGGGAAAAAAAGTGAGTTAACCCTTCAGGCAGCTCTTAAATATACATTAGCTATTGAGTGGGGAGAGTGAGAGAACTGAAACTGGGCCTTTAAATACAGAATTCCTTACAAAATTGATTCACAAACCAGAACAAATCCCCCTCAAATTAAATGGGTGTTTCCAAAGGGTTTGTTTTCAGGGTTTTCCTGTGGGATATGCTAAACAAGAGTCTGGTCATAGGAAATTTCCAACCTCGCCATAAGCATGGGTACTTGGAGCTCTGGAGGTAAGCTGATTCTCTCTAGCCTGAGGTTGACCGCAGAGCTGGAGCCTTGGGGCAGATAGCAAGAAACCCTAGAAGGAGTCGAAGATGCAAATGCTGGAGCTGTCAAGGGAAGGCAGCTGGAAATAGAGTGCTCCAAGAGCCGCAGGTGGGGCATGTGGAACCACCACCAAACCATTTCTGGAAAGCACAAAAAAGGCCCGTCTAAGGAGTGGACAGAGGAATATTACAAGTCCCCTGGAGACTCAGGAATATCACGCTTGAGTCTCACTAGCAAGAAAGCACACAGCTCAGGTTTTGCTTCTCCCTGGACTTGGTGTAGCTGCAGCCCAGCAGGGAAGGAGGGAGACCACTTGTGGCTATGAAAACTAAAAAGGAATATCACACTTGAAATTCCCTTGTACCACACAGGGCTAAAGGGAAGTCAACTGTAAAGATGACTGCTTGAACATCAAGGAAAATTCTGTGTGCTGTGGCTATGTGTTTGTTCCTAGATTCTGGGAATAATATCTGACCACAAACCTATTGCAGAGACTTAAGAATTAACTCTGTTTGTTCACTGCCTACCCACCAGGCCAGATATTTCAAAGTCAGACTCATGTATGTGGGAGAGAGTTCAGGCTTTCAGGGTTGGTTGCCCAGGCATTAGGAATAGGTTCATCTCTTCAAATCTAAACAAGGGCTTTAGTTTAGCTGATAGTATTGTCCCAATGTCAATTTCTTGATTTTGTTATTGATCTATGGTGATGGTCATGGTTACATTATCACTGGGGGGAAACTGGGTGAAGGTCACGCAGGAGTGCCGTGTTGTATTTCTGCACCTTTTTATGAAGATAAAATTATTTCAGAATTGGAAGTTTAAAACAGAAAAACCCTAATTAATGACAGTAATACCTAGCTTTTAAAAAAATATTTTGCCAGACTTTAAGAAAACTGAAAAACAAGACAGGAGGAGGGGTAAAATAACTCTAAGCACACATAAGACTTTACTGCATTCTCTTAAGGGTCAGTGTGACTCTAATCCCCTCACAGAAAGGAACATAAACTCACCACCCATACAACATTTCCTCAGAATAAAGAATGCCCCTTCACTATCAGAACAACCATGGAAGAAGGTAGTATTGTTATACCACATCTCTTTCTGTTCCAGATATCACACACACACACACACACACACACACACACACACACACACACATCCCACATTGTGTGTTATGATAGCCTATTATTATCCCTTTGGAATAAAGGTGTATTTCTAAAATATATTTTAATGTACTCTCTGTATTTTCCACATAGGGCACACTTAGTAAATACTAACCTACTCTTTGCTCAATAACTACAATGACCTTCATTGGCCCAAAAGGTCAACAGAAGTTCATAACTTTTAGGTGTTGCCATGTATGTCCAGTTATCAACTATGTCCTTGGTAATAGCTCATTCCAGACAACAGAATACAAAAGAGACAGCATAACAGAATACCAGTGGCACAGCTGAGAAACTGGAATGGACTATGCAGCATTTAACACTGAGAGATGAGTCCCACAGGGTTTAAATGTTGCCACAGATTAAACGTCTTATTTTTCAGACATCAAAATGATTGCGGGATCTTGGAATCTATTCCTTACCTTCCTCTTTCTTCCCCCCTCACTCTTTGATAATGTAATGATACCTATATTCATTCATTCATTCATTATATTTAATTCATTTGTATTGAGTAACTATTGTGTTTCAAACTTTGTGTTGGAGTCTAAAAGCTAATAAGCTAAAGAAAAGAGAACTACAGAATTTTTAGGTCATTGAAGAAAATGTCAGGAACACACCTGATGACTATACTTAATCAATCTACACCGCTGGTTTAAACTGAAGCCTCATTCTCAAAATATGTGCATTATACTTTTTTAAATTTTGTAAAGTGGACATAAGAGAATGAAAGTAAAGGAATGGAAATGAAGTCATTCAATGGTGAACTAACGACTTGCTTTGCCTAAGTTTTTCTATTGCAGACTGAGCATTGTTTCACAGGGTAGACCGCAAACACTCAGGGGACCCATCAGCTTTTTAGATGGCCCTCTAGCTCTCTGCACCTATAGACCTATAGCCAGTTCAGTTCTTCTTGGGGTTGACTAGTGGTCAAAACACCTGTCCAGGAGACTACCTACTACCCAATGAAGCAAAGTCAAATGGACAGAACCCCTGGCATTCAATACAGGATTTCGATACATTCCAGCTTATCCAAGAAGATGAGCTGGGAAACCCTGAGAGTCTTCACCTCTAGATATTTTAATGCAGTCAAGATATTACTACCCAAGAAAGTATGCAGAAATGTAGTTCTTTAGGCTCCAAAGTTTGCTGCCATAGCTGTACAAGCAGACCTGTAATCACCAACAAGTTAAATGCTGCTCTAATTGCTTTGGGTCTAAAGTTTGGTTTCCTTCAACCCATGCAGTTCTGCGTCCTTTCTCACTGGCATATTAGCTGCCCCCATTAGGTACCTAAAATGGTGTGTAAGTGCTGTGCTTGGGAAAAAAAATGTAATTAAGAGTCTGGAGGAGGGTTGTGGAGATAACCATGACTTTTTTAAGGGGTTATTCAGCTTAAAGTAATTGAAAACAGATGATCAGAGAGAGACACAGGCATTCATCTCTCAGTTCCTCAGAAACCTGGCATAATTGTGATGATACAGTAGAGGCTCAGAGGAGTGTCCTGGAAGAGTGGGATACCCATGGGATAAAATCATTGGAAACGGGGAAACTAAATGTCCTTCCCGCTACTCTGACACAATTCCTCATTCATACTCTTGGTTAAGCTGTACTAGAAAATTTAATTTCTTAACATGTTTAGAGAGAAATGAGAAATTTATCAATAAAAAGTAATAAGTTGCACTAAATAATGGGATAAAAAATCTAGTCCATCAGCGTACACTTCATTCATCCTAGAATCTGACATGCCTCCTACACCTCCTGACTTCACTGACCCTCAGTTTTGAACATTCTTAAAGGGTAATAATATGACCATATGAGTATCGTAAGATAGTAAAGATTAAATAGGTAATTAATACTGGAATTGAGACAAAAAGTGGCACCCCCGCATATAGCTCAGGAAGATATGTTAGTCTGTATTAATTTAAGTAACCAGAAAAGAATCAGCATCTGCTTTGCTTAATCCATATAGATATTCACAGGACTCTGAGAAATGATTACAGTTATCCTAAAGCACTTGCTTAACACAAAATCATAGTTCCTGAATACCAATATGCAGCAAGTAAACATTTTACCACACCATACCATTGATGACACAACTGCAAATAACTTACCTCTACAACATTGGTGGGGTTGCAGATATAGACACCAGATGGTGTCAACATTTCAGGACTGGAGAGTCCCTCAGCACCAGAAACACTGATGATCACATTGTTTCTTACTGTATTTCCTTGTTCTGACCTGTCTAATTTAAGAAAAGATAAAGCATTGCAACTCAGAAACATAACTGAAAGTTATATGACCCAACACTCATATTTCTACTAGTACACATTATAATTCACATAATGCAGATACATGTATACACACACACACACAGACACACACACACACACACACACACACACACGAGGCCCAGTGCACAGATTCGTGCACTGGTGAGTCCCTTGGCCTGGCCTGTGAGGATCGGGCTGAAACTGGCTCTCCAACATCCCCCCCCAAGGGGTCTATGAGAGGGCAGTTCTCAGGTGACACATCCCAGAATCAGGCTCCCTCCTCTCTGGTTCCAGGTACATCACCAGAGAACTGCAGCTGCCAAGTCACCACAGTTCAGCATCTCCTGCGTTGAGCATCTGGCCCCTGGTGGTCAGTGCACGTCATAGCTACCAGTCGGAGTGTCTATCCCCTGGTGGTCATTGCGTGTCATAGCTACTGGTCAGCCAGTAGGCCAGTCGCTTAGGCGTTTATATATAGATACAAAACATTTATTATATTCAACGAATTTAAGCTATCTAGCATTCTTCTATCAGGCCTGTCTATAAAATATACGACAACTTAAATGGATTGTAATAAATTTTAAACCACTTTACATATTTACCATTTTTTCTTCCAGGAATAGCCTCCCAAGCGATATATCTGGTCTCCACGTGTGTACCTAGGGACAAAAGATCATGTTACCTCAGCACATGTCAGGCCACCCAGGAAAATGAGGGACAGTGCAATACTATTTCCTCTTTAGGGTGCGGCTTGTTTTGATTTTGTTTTTGTGTTTTTATCTATGAACCAAAGAGATACAGATTATATAGACTTTTTAGTTCTTGAGTATCATGGATCAGAAGTTCACTTTAAATTTTAAAAAGAACAAAGAAATAGACCTACTATTTTACTTCTTAGCAAGAGTCTAAGTGACTGTCTCCACAATTAAATGCCACATGCCCTTGAGTCAGCTCCAGTCCCATCCCTAGCTGTTTAAAGGGCCACCAGCTATCTACATGTCCTTCCCTTTCCCTAGAAGAACTGAAATATCCTTGAGAAACAGGCTGGAGAGGACAAGACAGGTGTGAGCTGGGACCCTCACACCCAAACCATAAAGATTTGAAATAGAACAAAATAAAAGCATGGACTATGCTACAGAGAGAAATAGATTAGCCACTTGAGTGGCATCAATAGAAAAAAGGCCCAAAGACACCCAGCCTCACAGACCCCCTCTTTTCTAGCTCTTTAGGTATCTGGTCTTCCTTGTCATTTCTGAGTCTGGATCTGCAAACTGGTTTTGCATGAATTGAGTACTTCATCTATAAGGCATCAATCAATAAACATTCTAATTCCTTCACCTACACTACAATACATATCAAGAGCAGCCAATTCACAATATCAAGCACTAAATGCAAAATTCCTCCTGTAGGTTTTCTTCCTTGCCTAGTTAATGTCTAATCCATATATTTGTTTTCTCCTAAGATAATATTGTTAGGGTTCCTTTCTGAATTTTTGCTCCAACTTTCAGCAAAGTTTTCCCTTACATGGATAAAAATAAGGATAAACAAAATTAATCCTCCATCTGTTGGCCTGACTGCCCTGTAGCTGTCCTTTTTCAATTAAAAAATTCTCCTGCACCTGGTCACTTTTTTTTGTCCAAAGCTCTTTGCCTTTTAGAGTTTAGATATGTTTTAAGGAAAGTTTATATGATCCATATTTTCTCACTAAATAGTTTCCCTCTCAGGATTAGACCCTTTATAGCTTTTATCTTTAACAGATTGTTCTTAAATGAAACATGCACATTTTCCCACTAATGGTATCACAGAATTCATTTAAATATAAAACACTATTTAGCAAATACAGTTCTAATTTTACTTTCAGTGAAAACCTCAATTCGCTTTTTTATTCTGATATAACCAAAGACTCTGTTCATTAATTCATTCATTTATTTCAACAACTATAGCTACTACACTCTAGTTAATGTGCTAAATGCTAAGGAGACAGTATTCACATGAAATATGATGGTAAAAACAGACATTAATTTGATTATTTGAAACATGATATGTAATTTTTAATCAATCAATAACGATTGGTGCTAAAAGAACTTAAACACAGAACCTTGCGAAGAAGGATAAGTAATATGAATAAAGGGGGGAAAGCTTGTGCAAAGGTCCTGAGGCAGCAGAAAGTGTAGCCTTTGGAAAGAATCAGAATAAAAGAGATCAGTGTAGCTAAAGTAGAGAGAGAAAAAGGTCAAGAAAAGAGGCAAAATCAGGGAGGGAGTCCTTTAAGCTAGGTTAAGGATTTTGGATTATATTCTAATTGCAATAAGACACTCTTAAATGGTTTTAAGGAGAAAAGTGATATAATGCAATTTGAGATTTTAAACCATAATTCTGTGCTCTGCAAGGGGAATAAATTTAAGAAGAAAAAAATGGATATAGGTGACCAGTTAGAAGGTTTTGAAACATGGGCTTCTTCAGCAAATCACAGGAGCAACTAAGAACAGAATTCAAGATTTTTAACTCCTTGTCTATTGTCCAGACTTGACATTCCATGAGATGTTACAAAAACATATTTATATGACATATTTATTTGAATTTATTGTGAAAACTGCTGACAGTAAGTCTTAAAACTGACCATTGTATAATTACTAACCTGTACTAAAATATCACCTTTAAATGATATGTCTTCTATTGGTAAAGCTTAGGTAGCCAATCACTAATAACTAAATTTAGAATTTTTAACTATGACTTTTTAGAACATTTAACTATGGCTTATTTCTAATGAGCAAAGGCTAAAGTTTTTATAAATTGGAAGGTCAAACTTTGGAATAATTCCTTTTGAAATATTGTGTGTCTTACTCAAAAATAGCAAATTTAACAAGCTCATTTCACTTACCCACCAGCAGTGCATGGCCTAAAATATCGTAGAACACATTACTGTCCACCTTCAGGCCCAAGGTCCCGGACATGCTGAGGCCTCGGCTGAAGGAGCCCCACACGGTGCAGCCCTGTATGTAGGAATCTGAGCAGCGAAGAGTGAGGTAACAATTAGAAGGGAATCTGAAAGGCTCCTCAGATTTCGATCTCTTTGGAGATCATTTCCAAAGCAAGCTATAATATAACTAAGAACATTCTCCCACACAGTGATAGAACTCGGGAAATGAGGATTTGGAATTAGAAATCAAATTTTAAAAATGGGCAACTCTACAAGGATAAGCAGGGTAGAATCCAAGGGTCAAATGTGAGAAAGAAGACGGTATGGCCAAACCACAAAAGAGTGCATGGCTGTCAAGATTTCCATTGGCCATCATCTTTGGTATTTACTCTCATCACAATATGGTGGACAGCAGCTAAAGAGAAGTTAAGGGCCACGTGAAGACTACTGTTATGGACCAACCCTGATCTTTCAAAATTGCATCTGGCATGAAGAGATGTAGTCATTATTTCTTGAGCTATGAAGTAATACTTTTAACTTGCTGGGCAATAATATTTAACGTGGCCTAAGATTGCCAGACAGTCTCTTTTTAAAGCAATTAAATTTATATGGGTAACATTGGTAAATAACATTTTATCATTTTCAGGTGTACACGATTATAAATTGACATCAGCAAAGCCAGAGGTTGACGAGAGGATCACAAGTCTCACAGTTGCATATGGTGGGTTTCTGAAGCTGAAGGGGTGGTACCCTAACTATGGTAAACGAACTGGCATTTAGGAAACTCATCACAATGGCTCCATGGGTATATTTTATGGCCCCTAAATCAACTTATGTGAACTGGCTCAACAACAAATAAATATTATATATTTCTGGAATTGTGCATTGTGCTGGAGATATAAAGATAAATGAAACTAAATAAATTTAGTAAAGTGGTTTAGGGTCGACCTATGAACCAGGAGGTCCCAGTTCAATTCCCAGTTGTGGACTTGATCCCCATTGTGGGGCATGCAGGAGGCAGCCAATCAGTGATTCTCTCTCATCATTGATGTTTCGGTCTCTTTCTCCCTCTCCCTTCCTTTCTGAAATCAATGAAAATATATTTTTTTAAAAATAATAAATTTTTCACTGTCTGATGGAGGAAACTCACATTAAAATAGTAACAATATACCATCTGGATAAATAAATTATAAATCCTGGAAAAATGAGTTTTGTATTATTCTAGGTAGTGAGAGACATATCAATGTCAAATGTTTAGAATAAAGGTTAGTTAGCCAATTAGAAAAATTACTTTGGTTAATGGAATAATTTGACTTTTAAATTGGGATTACCCAGAAAATTCTCAACTATAATGTCTCCGTAGGTGGATGGTCTCCACCTTCCCTTTGAGCTCAGCTTCCCTGGTACCAGAGGTCCTCACATCACTCACCAAAAGTTAACCCGTCCTATCCACTTATGCAGAAAACCCTGCTGCAGACTTTCCCTGACTCTAAATCACCATAATATTGTGATTGCTACATCTGAACAACCAGTAAGTACTAATGTGTTTATAGAGCTATTATGGGTTAAATTTGGGGATTGGTAAACCTTTAAAAGTAGCAAGCATGCAAGAATTCCAGCACCTTCTAACTCTAGTGGCTGGGGGCAATTGCCCAATGGTTCATGCGGGCCTTTGGGGCATGAAACAATAAAAGATATTTGGCAAGCATGCCAAAAGTTTATAACCTCTGAGTTAATATGGTGTCCCTTCCTTGGACACACACTTGCATCTTAACAGAGACCTAAAGGGAATAATGTATTAACTTAGTGGTTTTTCAAACATTTTTTAATCACTGAACCTAGCCTATATAATAAAAGCCTAATATGCAAATTGTCCCCTAGGGAGTTCAGCCAGGACTTTGACTACTCACTATGACATGCACTGACCACCAGGGGGGCATGCAGAACATGGCAGGCGTCGGCGACACGGCGCTGTCAGTTGGCAGCAGTGGAGGTGCTGCCGGCCCTAATGGGCCCCGACAAGAGCAGGACCGCGGCGGGATGGTGGAGCAGGTGAGTGGGTGGCGCCAGGCCAAGGTAGAGTGCCAAGTGGGGCTGCAGGGCTGCGAGGCTGGGAGTGCAAGCTGGGACTGCAAGCCTGGGGGCACGAGCTGGGGCCTGATCCCCACAGGTCACCCCAAAGGACCCCACCCATGCACGAATTCATGCACCAGGCCTCTAGTTTTCAAATAAAGCCTAATATATAAAAATAAATACATGTGCCCTAACTGGTCTGGCTCAGTGGATAGAGCGTCGGCCTGCGGACTGAATGGTCCCAGGTTCGATTCCGGCCAAGGGCATGTACCTTGGTTGCAGGCACATCCCCAATAAGGGGTGTGCAGGAGGCAGCTGATTGATGTTTCTCTCTCACCGATGTTTCTAACTCTCTATCCCTCTCCCTTCCTCTCTGTAAAAAAATCAATAAAATATATTTTAAAAATAAATAAATACATGTGCAGCTACTCTGAAGCAGAGGTTAGAGAAGGCAGATTAAGTACATTTTTTAGCAAGGGGGGTTTTAATTATATGTGACTGCTATCCTCGTTTATATTGGAGCTGGCCTCCACATAAAATATTCTGCATCCTTATAAGCACCAGGAGACCAAAAGAGAGAGAGAGAGAGAGAGAGAGAGAGCGAAGGGCACAAAGATACTGATCATTCGTTCAGATGTACGAGGGAAATAGCCATATTAGGAATCATACCCATAAGTGAATGTCAAAAATAAATAAATAAGGTAGAAGAGAAAATTTAGAATAAATTAGAACATTAGAATAAATAGACATTCTTAGCATCCAAGTTGATTTGAAATTAGAAAAAAAAAATGCTGCTATTGGTTAGCCAGGATTCTGCCTTCAATGACCTTAAAGATTACTCTGTCATTGTCTATTGAAATCCTAGCACTTTTTTTTAATCCTAGTATTTTTTAAGGCCCACCTGAATCCCTCCATATATCCTAATGTTCTTTGTCAGGCACCACCCCTAGAGTACCTTCCTTTCCAAGGAAGGCAAAGCTTGAATGTTGGGTCTTGGAGGTGCTGAGGGGTGGGGAGGATAACGCAGAAATGAAGCTTCTGTCCTCATTCTTAGCATCTGTACTCTAATTCTCTGACTCTGCATGTCAGCTTCTGGCAGTGGGCTTTTGTCCTGGATGCTCCAATTTTGATTTCAGAACCTTCATCAGTACATGTGTCAATATTCATCTTTTCTGATTCTAATCTTGTTTTTCACTTAGTGATTCCCACCTTCATTTGATTTTTCCTGCTCCCTTTCTATCTCTTCAGCTCTGGCCAAGATCTGCACACTGCCTGCTCTACGTTCCCAGGAAAAGCACCTTGTTCTCAACCCATTCTCCCCTATTTTTCTAGGAAGAAGATTCCGCTGAGTTAGTACAGCTTCACAGGGAATTGCTCCCTGCTGTGCTGGACTGCCACAGTGTTGATGATTTACACTATTCAATGTCAATATGCCTGTAGTGGCAGGTTTACAACATGGATCGTGTGGTTCACTACACATCTGTTGTACCTATAGTCATGTTTCTCAAAGTATATTCCTTGGAACACTTGTTCCAGAATCATAATGAAAAATTCAGATTCCCAGGACTACCTCAGACCAGAATTTGTCTTGATAGGCTCCATAATGCTGAATTTTAATAAGCTCCTCAAGGGATTTTTTTTAGGCATACTAAAGTTTGAGAAACATAGATCTAGAGTATAATTATCCATCTCTGACCCCCCACGTTCACATATCACCTATCATTACCCTTGGCATGTATTGCCTTGAACATGGGATAAGAAAGAAAAATGAGAAGCCATAGACCTGGCCCCCTTACCTCTCATAGCTCCCACCAGAGTCAGAGAGCTCAGATGCTTATGGAAGGCTTGCCCCAAGTTCTGGAACTGCACTCCCTGCAACTGTACCCTGCTGGGCTCCTCTGGGAACGACTGAATGATGATTCTGGCCCCCAGATCCCTGGACCCCAGCATCTTCTCACTCTTGGAATACAAACAGTGCTGCAAATTACCTGAAATACAGAATGCAGTGAGACACATGTAGGCCTGTCTCCCAGTTTGAAAGACAAAGCATTATTGCCTATTTCATTTAATAACCTTATTTTCCTTTTACTTTGATTCTCCTTTGTTAATTATTAATTAAAACATCCAATAACTAGGACACGATGTTGCCTTCACTCTATTATTCCAGAAGCCCCCAACCCCAAATCAATTACCTTAATTACTGTCACAAAGAGGCTGACTGTGGCCCACAAATTCAACCAAAATAGATGTTTATTTCAACCCAAAAGACCAGCTGGAGGAAGTGTGTAATAAAATGACCTTCTCGTGGTTTATAACTGTAGGGAACAAGATGTAAATACTGAATGTAATTGTGGCTCTTTTTAGTCTTAAACTGTCCAATGGGCTTCCCATTTACTTTGCTGCTTTTTAGTTTGGTGACAACACTAATGCCACTGAAGAAATAGCCAAGGGCCCCAGCCCCTGCACCAATACCTCTTTCCCAGAGAAGACAGCAAACTGCATGGATGTAGTACACACAGATACCATTGCTACAAAGTGTGGTCACCTCAGAATCCAGGACTCTTTCTGTTGACACATGGCATGTGGTGGTGTGAACTAAAAATCCATCTCCTGAATTGATTCTTTATTGTCCATGTTAACAAACCAAAGCAGAAGTGCTACTAATACAAAATGATGTACAAATCCACAGTAAATAATACATAGTAAATTACAAAGTCCTGTCACTCATTAGCACCCAGAGAATAAATATATAAGAGGTGAATGAAGAGCTGTTTTATATGCTTATGATTTATCACAATTTTTTTATATATTTTATTGATTTTTTTTACAGAGAGGAAGGGAGAGGGATAGAGAGTTATAAACATCACTGAGAGAGAAACATTGATCAGCTGCCTCCTGCACACCTCCTACTGGGGATGTGCCCGCAACCAAGGTACATGTCCTTGACCGGAATCGAACCTGGGACCCTTGAGTCCGCAGGCCGATACTCTCTCCACTGAGCCAACCCGGTTAGGGCAATTTATCACAATTTTGATGATGTTAGTGGTCCCTAAAATATTTAAGTGGTCAGGATTCATATTATTGTGTTTAGCTACCTCATTCCCACATGTCAGTCCCACAGAAAGAAGAGGTGAGTGACATATGTTTTTAGTGAAGCTATGAATTCTGCTTTACTTTGAGAATTTTGTATTAATGTTAAAGAGTTGTGCTGAAATCAAGGATTTTTTTTCCCATTCGAAGCTAACAGCTTTATCATGACCTAAACCCAGATGCATGGTCTCACTTGCAGGATGATCAAATGCAATGTTTTGCACAATTTGATCTGAAAATACTTGCATGAGAAACCCTACAGTGTTTGAAAAAAATTCAGATCTCAATTCAGCAGAATTATTAAAGTTGGCAGTCAATGGATTCTAACCCACTGCATCCAAACATTATTCGGAATGACACATTTGTGAGCTAGAAGACTGAGGTGGTGGGGAGGTATTGTCTATGTCCCTCCCTCATGACCACATCCTAACGTTATCGCCACATGTGTCTATATGTAGATGTGACTCAAATTTTTAACTCCATCTGACATTTCTTCCAGGCTCTGGATACTACCAGATATCTCAACTCTGATGCTGGCCTGGCATCTCAGTCTCGACATGAACAAAATTATACTCATGACTTCCACCCTCCCACCCCAAAATCTGTTCCTCTTCCCAACTCAATAAATAGCCTCATCATCCATCCAGGATGCATGCCTGGGAGTCATCCTTGACACCCACACCATCCTGGACCAAATTTGACAAATGATATCTTCACAACATGTGAAAGCCTCGTAATCTACAGCCTGAGAAACCAAAACATAACCTACTAAACTAGCCATCCCTGAAATAGATGTTTAATAGGCACATCAGTGTGTTCCAGTGCCTGTTATTCTTCTAGAAGATAAATTGACTTTTTAACCACTTACTTAAAGTATGTGGTAGTTCACTCAGAAAACAAACTCCAAAAGTGGAGGTGGAGGGGAGGGAAGAGGCCAACAAGCCTCATCAGTAAGAATGTGCTGCCTGCATTCCTGACTTGGGCACTGAGCAGTTTTCCTGAGAAGTTTAGAAAGTGCTTGGAATCAGAGTTAAGACTACAATATAACCTCAACCCTCAAATTTTAACTCAACTCTCCAGATTTAATTATTTAACATTTTGCTTTCCAAAAGAAATAGCTCATTACTCAAGTCAATAATGTTGTCTACCTCTTTCACGAGGTTGTCGAGGGCAAGAAATCAATTTATCAAGAGCATTGTGAAAACTATAGAATATTATGCACATGCAAAGGTTAAAGGTTTATTCTATTTTGAAAGAAGTCAATAATGCTACATATCATTCGACAGTAAGAACATTCTTTTTCACTCGTTGGACCTCCCAACAAAATACTTCTCTACCTTCTGAAGTGTTAGCCTCCTGGCATGAAGCAAGGAACTTTGTCCTCTCACTGGTGAGATTTCCTCGTATGATAATCCTCCTGCTGAGCAGGGCCACTGTGGCCTTTAGAATATGGTGCTCTCCAGCTACCCAATTCTCTGTGAAGTTGTGAGAATATCTTTCAAAAAAAGAAAGAAAGAAAAAGACACATCTGTAGACACCACTCTGAATCTTATCAGGAATAGTAAGCTACTAGATTCACATAATACCCTATGTGGGGGTCTATTCCTTTCGAAACTCAAATACAAAAGAGTGAACTATTGGCACAAATAAGTGAAAATTAGGAAACTATGATGACTATTGCTCTGACCACCTAACATGGGAGTTCTAGAGTTTTACAAGAAAAACTTATTTAAGAAATCTAAATCTTCAAAACAGCACATGCTTTATAATTTTTCTTGTCAAAACACCTAACATTATTTAATTAAAAAGACATCATTGAAAGACCAAAAAAAAATGTACAGACACCAGCACAGTTAAGACCTCATCTTCTTCCATCTAAATGGAACCAAGCTGTCACTCAGTACCTCAAGGGTGATCTCAGATACAGGTCTGCATTGTGCACAGTTTCCACGACGACAATCTCTTCCATGGGTTTGGCACCTTCAACACCCACTCCACTGATGATGACAACTTCATCCCCAGAGTGCCAGTCTACAGCATCTTCTAGAGCCAACACTGTGTCATGGGCAGAGGCAGCTGCTCGAAGATGAGTGACAATTACTTCTGGTAGTGAACCTAAAGCAGTGGGAGGAAAATGTGCCTTCAGACATTCAAATAGTTAATACAAATGTGGTATTACTCAGCCAAAGAATCCTGTGAACAAATAACCTGGGAAAGTAAATTTCAGGCTCAATAAGCACCAATGCCTTCACTTTTTCATTGTTGTTGTTGTTGTTTAATCTGTCACATGGCAGCAATAAAAGTAATCCAGGATTGAGAATGGCATTACAAAAAACACAGGAATTAGAGTCAGACTTACAAATGAATCACAGTATTGCCATATTCTAACCATGTTCCTTTGGGTAATAAACTCAACAGTGGGCTTCAGTTTCCTCAGTTATAAAGCAGAAGTAGCAAGGCCTTCCCCCATAGGGTTTTAGGAGGATTAAATAACATAATATTCATAAAACATGTGTTTTGGACCTTATCATATAATAGACCCTCAATACACTGTGCTTTGAGTATGTAATTTTACCACCTATTTCTTATTCCAAATAAAAACAGATAGCTATTCATACTGAATTTCTAATCTAAAGACTTCAGCTCACTTTACAAATAGTGTTAGTAGAGTACAGAGTCAAAATTATCTCAGATTGTCCTGAACCATGTTGTATTGAATGATCTTTTCAAACTCTAAAATTGGGTGGGTTCCACAGAGGACTGCTATGCAAAATTGAAGGGTAGCTTGTGTCTCTAGGTACCTTGGTTGCTGTTGGAGTCCACAGCATCCATCCGATCCTCCGATGCCAGTAGGCTACTCCTTCACTGTCAAAGATTCAAGAAGGTAGACTGTCTCCCAGTTTACTCTATTTACTCTGGCCTTTTCCAGCAAGGGTCAAGGCAAAAAAATTTTTCAAGACATTATCTGAAGCAATACTTCAGAAAATACATGGCTAACTCCCAACTCCTTCTTCTTTCCTCAGTACATTTCCTTCCTCCTTTGCAATAGATCATAATTTACCTTTAGCCCACAGCAACTTCCTGTCCTCCCCTATTGCACTACAGTAATATAATAATACTTGAATCTCTAACTACAGGGATGGCCAATAATAAATCATTTTCAAATCATTTTAGATTTTCCTCTTTATTTATTTGACTGTGTATGTATGTGCACTTGCACCAATAATGTTGTTTTAGGCTTAAAAAGGTCTCTGGGTTAATGATGTAATTTCTAAAGTTTACTTGGGCAATAATTTTATCTTAAAAAAAACATTTAGAGTTCAAAATGTCTAATTATAGGGCAGGTAAAAATTAAGACATAAATCATCCCAAAAGAAAATAATTTTAATTTTGTTCCTTGTTTGTTTTAACCTTTGGGAACAACAAATTAAATAAAGTTTATTTATATGTATATGCACATATATGTGAATTTCTATGATTGGTTCTTCAACGTTTGCATAGAAAAATCTCTAAGAAGCAAAGAAAGTGTTTATCAAAGGCAAAATGCTATTAAAATCTGTGATCAATTGTTCACAATATTCAATATGCAACAAACACCTTCTATGCACCTACCAACATGCAAGCTATTCATGGAAGAACCAAGAGTAGGGACAACAAAAATATTTCTCAACTAATCATTCTTAATCAAATAAATAAAAAAATCATAGAATCTTTGAAGTGCATTTTTCATTATTAACATAAATTTATGTCCTTTCAAATGTTGACAGAGCCTCTATAACACAGTAAAATTATTTCAGAATTTACTCACACTCATAAAAAATATGAGAACATCAAGCCTGCATGCTTCATGGTTGCCAGTTGTATTTCTAGCTATGTAGGAGATAGCTATTATCATCATCCCAAATTTGAGAATGTCAAAATTATGATAATCAGCTGGGCTAGATTCTCTGCATCTAGCTTTTAGTCTCCTGGCTATTCTGCATTATTTTTTAAACTTTACTAAGATATTTTAATTACTTCCCTTCTTTTTCACTTAACCTACAGCATCTGCCTACAATACTCAGGAACAAAGCACCAAATTCTCCTCCTGACTTTTAAGATTCTCCATAATTTTACTCTACTTTATGGTCTCTGACTCCTTAATTAAGTCTCCATTCCAGGAAGCCCAGTCTCATTACCTCCTGTCATTTAACAGGATTCCTTCCATCTCAATCCCTTTGACCATTCTGTCTCTTCCACCTGAGTGCCCAGCCTTCTTCATGTTGCCTATTCTTCCAAAACACAAATCAAGCTCCACCTCTTCCACTGAATTTCAGGCAGCATTTCAGCCCATGCTTATGTCCACCTCCTCCCATAGACATTACAGTGCTGTGGGTCTTCCTTATGCAAAAGGCCTGTGTGCATCTGAGATTTAGGCATGCCCAAGCATATCTGGCTAGTTGATGGGCCATTTGTGTGAGTTGTGTTATTAGTGGGGGAGAAGCGTACACGAGGAGCAGGTGAGAGAAAAAGATGACAGAGACAGCATGGGATCTGCCTCAGATACGGATTTTCGCTCCTGACCAAACGGACCACTGAACCTGAAGAAAGGAGCTGAAGGAACTCTCCAGACGGATTTTGCACCTGATGCTCCTCTGTTGGGATTTTCATCAACTCTTTCTTCAGAATGATGTTAAACTTAATTCCTCAGAAAAGCCTCTGAGACCGCCCTAACGGGGTCAAACCCTCCCATCACCATGTCCCTCTCCTTGCCAGCACTGAACACATTGCCATTTGGCCTCTATTAATGCCCTTCTCTATTTGTCTCCCCTATTAAACAGGACAGGAGGAGTTATGCCTATATTTGCTCACCATGATAGCACCAATGCCTACCACAGTGTCTAGCATATAACAGGTGTTTAATAAATATGTACTGAATGAGGAAAATCATGACTGAGTCATGGAGAAACCAGCACTCCAAAGTTTTGGTGTCCAGGTGATTAGGTAGGACCCTGAGTGGCAAAAGAGGAAGTCACCGTGCTTCATCATGGGACGCAGCACACTGTACATCTCAGGGTATGACCACCTGGGCAGCAATGAAAGCCTGCGCCTTGGCAACCATGTGTTCAGGACTCTCATGGCAGGTATCGGCAGCGGGGGCTGGGATGAGGCAGCCCCAAGTACCTCCCTAAATGGAAGACAAGGACCAAGAAAGCCAAAATAGGAAGAATGGTGCATGAAAGATGAGACGGGCTAGTTGATGAACTCATGAAATTCGTCATGAGAATATCTACAGCAAGCAGGCAGAAATGCTGGAAAAGGCTGGAGGTTCTATGAGAGCTAGGGGAGGCAGGCAGTAAAATGTTTATGATCACTACTGAAATATCCCAGGTTGAGCAGGTTCGGAGAGGCCTGGAGAGATTTCAGTTATATAACCCATAGTCAGTACCATATATTTCAATACTAAATTAGTCCGTAATTATTACAATGCATGTGTCTTATCCCCCCATGAGGACAGTCAGCACCTTGGATGCAGGATATTGCCTTATGTTTCTTTTATATGTGTCAGAATTCCAGCATGGTCCCGGGCTCACAATTAGGATTCAACACATAGGGGATTTAAATGAACTATTTTGAATATTGCCTTCCGGATATTTTTCTGCAAATCTCCATCAGATATATACCTAAATGAGTATATAATAGCTAATATGTAAAAATTACTACAAAAACAATTATTAAGCACTTAGAATAAGTTCTATGCTAAGTAGTTTTACTCTAAAGTAAGAATTGTTTCTGTTGTTGGTTTTCTTTTAACAGATCATACAGCCTAGAAAGTTGAGATACTTCAAGGACATGATTACACAGCAATAAGATGTCAGCAGCAAGTTCTAAAACCAGGTCTTCTGGATCCAGAACCAAAGAACTGGACATATAATGGAATTCCTGACCTCTGGAAATATCTACAAATTAACTGTATCCAATCAAATTTGATTCTCAAAGCATTATATTCCTTACTTTATAAATATTATTTAAATGCCACACAAGGTGGAACGACTGCTTCTCTGATGAAGAAGGCATTGCACACATTTTGAACATGAGTCATTTCACCTCACAGCTCTTTTAAGAAACCCAGGTTGGGCAGCTGCCTTCCTTTCCCTACCACAAATCAAAAAACATAAAAATGCAGTTTTAAAAGCTCAATAGTTTATGAATATACTTAAATGAAAAAGAGTTATGATCCTAACTTATAATTTAATACACTGTTTAACCACTTTGGGCTTTCAACATTGACCTATTAACCAAACAAACTATTCATTTACTCCCACTAATAACTTCTACTCATAATTGTATTTCCTACAAATTATTGTTCAAGCATTTCAATGCCATCCATCCATAATTACACAGACACAGAGAACCATCTTACAAAATGAGCATGAAGAGAAAGAAAATAATCATTGTGGGTCAACACTCTTTAAAATAACTAATTGTCCTCTGGTTATTTTGTAGGACCTCCATCTTTATTCCAAGTAAATAACTGCCAAATCATTTAGAAGACAGAATCATTTCATTAAAAATAATGTTTGGATCAGAATAGACATATAAAAGAAGACACACACACAAAAAAAAAACACCTAGAATTTTTTCCCAAATATATGCAAATTATTTACCCTTATCTCCACTTGCAGCTTCCCTCTTACCCATAATAAAATAATGAATGTTATGTTTTCTCTTGTAGATAAATATCTGTCAAGAACTAGGAAGATATACATATAGGGAAAAGAGTCCTCCAGGTCCATGGCCAGTACAGGAAATAGACAAATGTCACAAATGCACCACATTAAGTGTTAAGACAGAGGGGCACCGAGGGTCTGCTGGCACACAAACACAGAGCACCTCACACAAAAGAAGGGGTTTTTTATGGTAATGGTATCCAGAGAAGAAGATAACTGAGTGGGTCTTGAAGGATAATCCATAGTGGACCAGGTGACAAAATCAGCAGAGCACTCTAGGCAAAGACAGTGGTGTACACAATCATCTGGGACAACATGACATATTCGAATAGCTGCTATCTATGTGACCTGGCTTGATTGCAAATATGTGGGAGGGATGGGGATGTGATGAGAGTCAGCAAAGCTGCACCTGGAAAGGTGAGCAGGACCCACCCAGGAAGGGCCTCCCCCAAAGAACTTAGAGTTTATTCCAAATGTGATTTGGAAACCACCAAAGAAATATGTGAGACGATAAATAAGAAATTGTACTGATTTGAGACTGGTGATATTTTAAGACTAGTGATATCAAACTGAGGGGAGAGAATCCTTAGTGAGAACACATGTTTAATGCAGATTGAGTCAAGTCCTAAAATGGGCAAGAGTCAAGTGGGAGCTTAATCTGCTCTAGCAACTGAATGGAGGTCAGAGTGTCTAGAGCAGTGGTTCTCAACCTTGGCTGCACATTAGAATCACCTGGGAATCATTTTAAAATCCTGGTTTCTGGGCCTCATCCTCCGGAAATTCTGTTTCGTTGTTACTAATGTTGTGGCCCCACCCCATTACAAAGAAACAGACTTTCTAGAGGATGAGGCCCAGAAATCAGGATTTTAAAAAGATTCCCAGGTGATTCTAATGTGCAGCCAAGGTTGAGAACCACTGGTCTAGTGCAAGATGAATGAGATGGCGTGCTATGACTGGGAAAACTAAAGCAGCACCTTATTGGCCTGTTTTAACAAACTTGAAAAATCTTATTCAAAATAGTTACTGATCAAATTTATGTGCTGAAACATCACTCAATGTGATATGAAGAAGAGATTACAGGAAAGTGAGTGAAAGTAAGACTACGTAGAAGACTACTGTAGAGGGCTAATGCAGTAAGTAGCTCAGACATGAAGTTTTGGAAGTTTCAGAAAGAGTTATGCAGTGGATCTGGAGAGAAATATAAAAATTTGAGATTTCTTTTGGACAATCAAGATTGTGAGATTAAATCTACAGGTCAGAAATAACATGTCAATGACACCTCACAGGTCCATAACTGAAGCAAATTGGCAGATAAAGAGAAACACTTGGGGATGAAAATAATAAATCCACTCAATAAATATTTATCGAGCATCTATTACATTGCTGTTCTAGTACTACAAATACAGTAGTGAGCAAAACAGTAAAAAAAGAAAAAAGAAAGAAAGAAAGAAAGAAAGGAAGGAAGGAAGGAAGGAAGGAAGGAAGGAAGGAAGGAAGGAAGGAAGGAAGGAAGGAAGGAAGAAAAAACCCTGCCCTCATGTAGTGGCATTCAGCTTTAGATGACAATTTTAAATAGGTTATTTTTTAGCTAGTAAAGAGAATATACAAGTGAAAAGATAAATCTGTAGCTCAGAAGAGAGGTCCAAGGCAAGATATAAAAGAAACATATCAATAGATGTTACTCCATGAGAATGGGTAGGATTACTTGGGAGAAGTATACAGTTATAAATGAAGTGTACCTGTGACCAAGCCCATGGGAATATGGTCATTTGAAGATTGGGTAGATGAGACAAGATCCTAAGAAGGGCAGTAAAAGGAAGAAAACCAAAAGATGAAGATATGCACAACCATATTTAAACAAAAGAATGCAGTATATAGTATGGTAATGGTATCCAGAACATCATATTTCTCCATGCAATTGCTTGGGGACTCATTCCTCCCCATCTCTTTATTCTTTTTTGTTATTGTTAGGGTCTGGGCATGCTGCCCAGCATCTCTTGTACTTGAGTCCTATTCCACACTGTTCATTTCATCCTTCTGCCAATGGAAGGTAAGGTGCACAGTAGCATAATATGAGCTTTAAGGGGAAAGAGATGGAGAGAAAATCCTGCCCTTCTATTATTCTTCATTTCCCTCTTCTTTCCACCAACACCTGTCCAGATCCTGTTCATATACTATCTTTAACAACAGTAGGAGGTGATAAGTAACCAGAGGAATTTGAGAAAGGTCAACTATTGCAGATCATTCCACTTGCATCTAAGTTGACTCTTTCTACTCCCAGACCCCACAATGTGCTGGAACTCACAACTAGGCCACAAGGTCAGAGGTCCTGAGAACACCATCTGTTACTATTACTCAGTAAAAAATAAATTGAGATAGTAGAAAGCAAATGGAGAGAGATGTGTCCCTGGAATCTCATGTTGGAAATGGAACCTACCTCCTCATACAATTAGTCTAATATTCAGTGGTCAGCTGCTCTACCCCCATTAACGTTATACAGTAAGGAGATGTAGGTGAACTAGACTTTTGAAGGCTCATGTAGTTCCTTCACCACAAGATTTATCAGCATTTCTTTGAGAAAAATGTATTCCAAGTTCCAACCAACCAACCCAAACCATTTGTGAACTGGAGGCGATCCAATTTGCGGTACTTCAGATGAGAAGACCATGACATTAGCATTAATAGAAGACTATCTGGCAGACCAAAGAGATGGAACGGGAGCATTTTTCACATACCATTTCCCTCTGCCCTTGAGAACCACTTGCTCTGAAAGCTCCCTTGGGTGAAAAGAAAAGCTGGCGGGGAATTCTGCATGAGCTTGCCTCTCTGTGCACTATGAGCCTCTGCATCATTGCAGGGCAATCTCTGGTGGTACCGCCTGAGCAGGGAACAAGTGCCTGCAGGAGGGAGAAGGCTACCAGAGCAATCCTCTAAATATGCAGATGAACTGGCTGCATCCACAGCTGATCAGCAGACATTCCCACACTGATGAAAAGGAATTGGGCACAAAGTCTGCTTCCAATGCTGAGAAGAAGTTTGCCATTCTTTTTGAGTAAAGGTTTAAACCAAGGCTAACCAAGGCTATTTGGGTGGTGCAGTGAACCATACTTTGATTAAAGACCTTCTCTAGAGGTGTGAAAGAAAGGCTAACGTTTGTTTCTACCCAATCTGAGCATTACTGTTGCTACTGTGATTAAAAGTAAATGAATGAGAAGAATCAAAAGATAAAGCTCAAAATACCCAGGAGATAGTGCATTCATTGTAAGTTAAGTAAAATATCTGAAACATGGGTCCTAGCTCCTATGAGGATTTCAGGACAATTCAATAAATGTCATTTTTCGGCCCTACAGAACTGTAGTGAAAATTCCTTTACTTAGAGGTGCAAAATCCACTTGGTCAGAGCTTAAGTCTCCTATAGGCTGTTCTTAATAGCTACCTCTATTCATTGTGTAAAAAATACATAAAAATTCAGAGATATTTCAGACAAGATAATCATTTTGATAATCATCATTATGATCTATGTTTTGAAGTGGAGGTGACAGTAAGGAGAAAAAGAGCTAATATTCAATAACATCGTTGTTGTTTTTTTAGAAAAGCAATAAGTGTATAATTTTAAAAGAAAAATGTAGACAAGCGAAAAGAAGACAATAAAAACATCCACAATCTTAGTGCAGTATATTAATATATGTTGCTCCTGTCCTTTAGCTATGTTCATATGTTGGCAAAATTTCAAATGTAAACAAAAATGCTATAATTCTGTACATTGCATTTTTATAAATTCTCTCTTATAAATATAATAGAAATATCCTTCAGCTGTATTATATATTATTTAGCATCATGACAGTATCACAGTATATATTTAAAATAGATATTTTATATACTAATCCCTTATTTATTCATATTCAGTTTTTTCCTATTATTTTGCTCAGATGAACAATGCAATATACTTGAGCATAATGTGTATGCATAATCATGATCATCTCCTAGAATAAATTCCTGAAAGTGTCATATCATTTCCTGATATGACATATCAGTGCATACACCTAGTTTTAAGCCTTCTCATATATTCAGCAAATCTTCTCATAGAACAACTGAATGTACTTCTACACTCACTGGCAGCATATTTTAGTGCCAGTCCTTCAGACTTTCTACTACTGTTTTTTCAGTTTGGGGCGATTTGATTGTGAAAAAAGAAAATCACTTTTGTAATTAATTTGGATTTCTTTGATTCTTAATGTGAAGCTAGGAGAAAAGTCATAAAAAAAAATCCCTCACCGTGAACACAGAATACTCCCAAAATCTGTACACATACCATCATATTGACTGGACACTTGCATTAATTTTACTGATATATCTATAGCATTGGTCAGATTTTCAATTTGTCCTAAAAAGTTCTTTATTTATAAAACACATTAACCTATATCTGTAGCAAATAAAATTTTGGTGTATGGTAACAGTAACATTTAAAATTCCTAGGGGTATGTTGCTGTTTTAGTTTTCTATTACTGCTATAATAAATTACCACAAAATTATTGTCTTAAAACAACACAAACATATTATCCTATAGCTCTGGAGGTGAGAATTCTGAAATTGTTTTCCCTGAGCTAAAATCAAGGTGTCAGCAGGCTGCTTTCTTCTGAGGACTCAGAAAGAAAAATTCATTTCCTTGCCATTCTCAGCTTCTAGTGGTGCTCGTATTCCTTGGCTTGTAGCTGGTGGGCCTCCCCCTGTTTCAAAGGGCCTCACTCCTATCTCTGCTTCCTTCATCGCATCACCTTGTCCTCTGACTGACTCTTCCTGTGTGCTTCTCACTAGATCCATGTGATTACATGCTTCCACCTGGATAATCCAAGATAATCTCCCCATTTCAAGATCTTTCATTTCATCACAACTGCAAAGTCCCTTTTGCCAACTAAGGTAAACTTCATGGGCTCCAGGAATTGGGATATGAACATATTTGGGGCCATTTTTCAGACTCTCACAACTGTATTGTTGAATAAGTAGTGTTGAGTAAATTGACTAGCCATCTGAAAAAAAAAATAAACTTACACACTAATTAAAATAAATCGTAGGTGGATTAAAGTAGGGCTTGGCAACCCTTTTCTGCTAAGAACTGGATAGGACATAGTTTTGAGTTAGCAGGCCAGGTAGTCTCTGTTGCAACTACTCAACTCTGCCATGGCAGCATGAAGCCACCCTGGACAACACCATAGATAAGAACTAAACAAATGATCATGGCTGGACTTCGATAAAACTGTGTTTATAAAAAATGCCAATAGGCCAAGTTTGGCCCATGGACCATAGTTTGCAGACTGGATTAAAGGCATTAATGTGAAATTTAAAGAGAGAGAAACAATAAAAGTACCAGAAAACAAATAGGTAAATTTTTATACAGTTTTTGTATAGGCAAGAATTTTCTAAATGTGAAGTCAAAAGCAGAAACCATAAAGGGACATATTTGTAGCTTTGCCACCATAGAGATCAGAAAATGCCATAAAAATATGGAAGGTAAATAGCAAACTGGGAAAGTAAGAGGCTCTTTGTGCCCCATCAAGAATGTTATAAAGGGAGCCATTAAGAACGAAGCCCCGCCCGGCCGGTGTGCTTCAGTGGTTGAGCATTGACCTATGAACCAGGAGGTCACAGTTTAATTCCTAGTCAGGGCATATGCCCAGGTCACAGGCTCTATCCCCAGTAGAGGGCATGCAGGAGGCAGCCAATCAATGATTCTCTCTCATTACTGATGTTTCCATCTCTCTCTCCCTCTCTTCCTCTCTGAAATCAATAAAAATATATTTTAAAAAAATAAAAAAAGAATGAAGCCCCACTTGGAATCCCAAAATAACCTGAAAAATTAAAGCTGAGAAGACTTCCAGAAACTTAAAAGGGGCATCTTCTGTTTGCCTTTCCTCCACAAGTAAACACTAGCTGTGTGTACACAAAGTAGCACAAGTTTGTGTGCATTTTAAACCGACAAAGAGGATGGAATGAATATTAATTACCTCTCCTCTGGGCCCCAGTCTTTACATCTATAAGATGAAAGAAATAATCCCAGTCTTTCCTACTTCACAGAGTTGTTGTGGGTAAAATAAAGAAAAGAATGGGAAGCAGCTTTGAAAATTATAAAGTGCCAGGATCTAGGTAAAATCCAATTTTAACAAATACTGACTATAATACCCAATTCAATGATACTCTTTCTCCATGACCAGGCTGAAAGCAATACTATTAATAGCATTGCTTTGATGATACATAAGGAAGAATTCCCTTTGAAGGAAAAATCACAAGCTCTTGCCTATGTAGCCATCCACTCACTTTAAAAAGTTGAATTTCTTTTGGTACTCAAAAGTGTAAAAAAAAACACCTGTAAAATCTAGCCTATATTAACCAATTAATACACTAAAAGAAGTTTACTGAGACCTGGGGCATCTCAGTGGAACAGGCTGGATAACAAGGCAGGCAGTAGGGGCAGAGACTTCAGACAGGACATTATAATCATGTTAGAAATTTTCAACTTTATCCTAGGAACCATCAGAAGCCACTGAAAAGTTCTGAGCAGTGGCATGATATGAACAGATCTGTGTTTTTCAAAGGTCACCTTGGCTACAGGGTAAAGAATGAATTGGAGAGGAACCAAAATGGCAACTCTAAAAGATAAATAGAAAGCTTAAACAACCGTCAGACAGAAGTTGGTGGTTTCATTCACTAAGGTGACAGTAATGGAGGTGGAGAAAAGTAAATGGGCTTATGAGTCATCTAAGAATTAAATCAAGACTTGGTGACGGACACAATACAGGAAACAATAGAGGATATCAAAACTGACAACCAGGTTTCTGGCTGACAGATATACTGGAAAATAATACACCCCATACCACCTTTAGAATAATAATAAAGCAGCTTCATCAAATCAAAATGGTAAGCATAGAAAAGCAACATGACAAAACCTAACATTTATTGAGTAATTATTCCATGCCTGGCATTGTGCTAAGTGCTTCACATGTTTTATTTTATTTCAACCACATAACAATTCCATAAGAAGTGTTTAAGAATCAGCTCCATTTTATAGATATGAAGACTGAAACACTAAGGAGATAACTTTTTCAAGGTCAACCAGCTAGGTATTTGGACTCAAGCAGCCTACTTTCTCTAATACCCAGCCAGAGGAAGATGAGTGAGTGAATGCTCCATGACTGAGCAAGGTCAAGCTCATCTGGAGAAAATGCAGACTGTGAGCCAAGATTCTTAGTCCTAGCAGGAAAGTGAACTATAGAAATATTGAGAGGAAGTGATGAATCTTGAAGCTAGTTATTCCTCCTTGGGAAGTTTTGTGTCAAGACAAGAGATTTGATATCTTCATGGATTAGGTGTCCAAGGTATAACAGTCAGTTATAGAAAATGGAATCCACTACAGTGACTATGATGGTTACTTTTATGTGTCGACTTCACTATGCTATGGGGTGCCAGACATTGGCCAAACATTATTCTGGGTTGCCTGTGAAGGCATTTCTGGATGAGATTAACATTTGAATCCACAGACTAAGTAAAGTAGATTGCCCTTCCTAGGGTGGGTGGGCCTCATGAAATCCATCCAAGACCCAAAAAGTACAAAGAGCTGAGTACGAAGGAACTCCTGCATGAGCCACTTCCCTGGTCACAGTAGCAGTTTCAGTGATGTGCTTTATTACCCAAACAGGGCCAAAGTTAATTCTGAGGCTTTTATTCAAGCTTTTCATTTAGTTATGTACACAACAAATATTTCTTAAAAGCCTACTATGAGTTTAGGCATTGTTGCAGGAAATGGAGATTTTGTAAATGAAAAATGGGAATATCTCTGTGCCTTTGTGATATATGCATTCTACTAGAGGAGACACTAGAATATGTACAATAACTATGATAAATAAGCTTATATAATATGTTATTGTTAAAAGTAAAGGGAATACAACAAAAGAAAGATATGAAATGTTAATGGAAGGGATACTGAAATTTGCTCAAGTCAAATAGCTATTGGAAAAGGGTCACCCTTTCACCTGGACCTGCAGGGACCCATTTCTGCCTCCATGAGGAGAGAGCTTGATCGAAAATGAAGCCAAGTCAGGGGAAAGCAGAACCAAGAACTGAAGAGGAACAAGTTCTAATGACTTCATCAGAGCACCTGCAATCAATTGTGCCTCAAGTTTTTGCAGTTGTATGAGGTAATAAATGACCTAATTTTTGTTTGAATTGGGTTTCTGTCACTTGCAACCAAAAGATACCTACCTGACAAATGCCAACACTTTCAGATATATATAGTAACTTAAAGTATCTTACGATGTATTTTTAAGTGGGGTTCCTGCTGTACTTGGAGTGTTGAATAGCTAGAACTCATTTCTAATTAGCAGGATACATTTACATGTAAACACCAAATATCCTAAAGGCCTTAAAAACAGCATGTTCACTTCCACACATTTAAACATTAAAGTGTGGTTGAGACTCTTCAGTTAAGGAACACTTTCTTATAGATTGTACCAAGGTCAGTCCTCCAGATTGAGCCATTGCAAATTCTAAGTTATCTCACTTTAAGAAGTTTTTACCTGATATGTTTCGGCCATTGTGCATAGAATAGTAGCACTTAGGACATTTTTAAGCATTATTAGAATGGAGAAAATTTCCACCTTACTTTTTGTTGCTAGTGTTGGTTATGGTTGGGGGACATGCAGTTAAAGACTGATTCTCATCTTCTCTGAATTGAGAACCATAAGTCCAGTCATTGACCACCCTACCATTCTGAGGGTTCCAAGTACACTAGAACCATGCTCACTAGTGCTAACTTGACTACTTGATCTGCAACAACATACTAGTACAAGCTGGACAGAAACCCAAAACTATAATGAAGATTATTTCAATTTAAGATTATAGAAAGCAATGAATAGATTTTAAATTTTCCCAATCCTTCTTCCTCCATTCTTACCCTTAATTTGATCTTCTTCCTTTCCACCCCTGGATTAAGATAAAATAAAACACAACAAAAACATGCACACAAAACAACACAAACAATAAAATCAGCAGTTGCTCTCTCTTTGACACAATGTTCACATATGCAGCAAATTGTTGAGCAGAACTTCCCCAAAACCAACCAAGAAGACCCAAGCAGGGAGCAAAGAAATGGTAAGCACTCCTCTTTGTGAGCCTGGAACAGTTAGGGAGGAGCCATTTACTCATTTCCTTGGGGCTTATTAAAAGAAGGCTAATCTAACTCTGCCATTTGAACCATCCCTGGACAGACAGACCCCCGCCTCAGGCTATATAAGTGACAGAGAGGGAATTAAAAGGGAATCTCAGAGATGGAGGTGAATCATCAGCCTAAGGGACCTGGCCTTTACCATTGAGCAGCGGTTCTCAACCTGTGGGTCGAGACCCCTTTGGGGGTCGAATGACCCTTTCACAGGGGTCACCTCAGACCATCGGAAAACACATATATAATTACGTATTGTTTTTGTGATTAACCACTATGCTTTAATTATGTTCAATTTGTCACAATGAAATTGGGGGTCACCACAACATGAGGAACTGTATTAAAGGGTCGCGGCATTAGGAAGGTTGAGAACCACTGCTCAGTGGTTCTCAACCAGTGGGTCGCAACCCCTTTGGGGGTCGAACCACCCTTTCACAGGGGTCGCCTAAGACCATTGGAAAACACATATATAATTACATATTGTTTTGGTGATTAATCACTATGCTTTAATTATGTTCAATTTATAACAATGAAAATACATCCTGCATATCAGATATTTACATTATGATTCATAACAGTAGCAAAATTACAGTTATGAAGTAGCAACGAAAATAATTTTATGGTTGGGGGTCACCATAAAATTATTATGTATTAAAGGGTCGTGGCATTAGGAAGGTTGAGAACCACTGGTCTATATGAAACCAGGAAATGCAGTGGCCATATGGAACAAACCCTTAAGCAGTCAGAGCCAGTGAAGGCAATACATGTAGCGAGTCCCAGAAGTGAGAGACGGAGTCCTGACGGCATCTGGACCCTTAGAGACAGCCATGCCAAAGTCCAGGTGCCTTCTTGCCCATCCTGCAGTTTGATCGAGAAGTGATAAATTTTGGGTTTTATCTAAGTTTGTTTGCACTGGGTTCCCATCCCTTAAAACCAAATAATTTAAGAGCAGTAAAGCCACAGGTAAAAATGCCATGCCATACCCATGGTTTATATTTCTGCCCAAAGGAAGCAGAGACAGAAAGGAAGGAAGACCTCTGGTCTAGAAGAAATGAGTAAAGAGCAGGAGCAAGAGGAGATGTTCTGGATGTAAAAGAGATAGGACTAAAAATGCTTGATAGGTGGTCAAGAGCAGAGATCTGAAAATATATTGTCAAATATAGAGGAGCTGTTGTAAGATGAAAATGGGCTCTAAAAATTTTCATCTCACATCAAAGAACAGATGATAGGAATGTCCTCACGCTCCATCACTCTTGGGGAAGTAAGGGATCACACAGAGAGAGGCTCTGATCTCCCTAAAGTGTCTACACATGGCAGTTAAAGAGGATGAGCTAGTAGAGTTGGTTTCAATCACTACTTTGGCAATGGAACTATTTTCTTCTAATGAAATGTTACATTGACTGCAAATATAGAATAAAGAACAATAAATTAGTTACTTGAGCAATTTAAACCTTGATTGCTTGACCCCCCTCCCCAAACACTTCATTGTTTGTGAAACACCTGAAGCTTCTCCCAGAAGCCTTTGGATTTGGGGGAGCACAGTATGGAAACCACTGACCAGGAACACTCTCCTACACACCTGTGTACACCATGCCCCAAGACTGTGCTTTAAGACAGCCTAGAACAGCCGTGGGCAAACTACGGCCCGCGGGCCGAATGAATAAAACTAAAAAAAAAAAAAAAAAAGACCATACCCTTTTATGTAATGATGTTTACTTTGAATTTATATTAGTTCACACAAACACTCCATCCATGCTTTTGTTCCGGCCCTCCGGTCCAGTTTAAGAACCCATTGTGGCCCTCGAGTCAAAAAGTTTGCCCACCCCTGGCCTAGAATCAGTTGGCAGCTACAGTAACAGTGCCAGGTACAATCATTTTAAAAGCATAGAATTTGCATATAGATACTAGGTACTTTTAAAAGAAAAATAAGCCATATTTAAACTTATTTCTTTAGACTACTTTGGTCTTATTTATACCTACCAAATTCTCCTCTTTGTAATGACTGCTCTAGTGCTTTCCCTCAATCATACACCCACATACTAGCTTTTCTCAGAAACTTCCATTTATATTTAATGCCCGTATCTTGTAAATTTCTTAAAAAGGACAAAGACAGAACTCCATTCAAGGCCATAAGACTGCTTTTGCTCCTAAGAAACTGTCAGCCAAATTTCTCAGGGAGGAACTAGAAATGAAGTGAGAGACATTGATAAATTTCCCTGCTGAACAATCAATAAAAGCCCCGCCATGCTGTTCAGACTCCCACTGTGGAAGCAAGGGCCGTAATTACATTGTCAAAAATTCAAGTTGCCCAGGCTGACAGCGACCCCTTGAAAAGTGACATGTGATTGGCACTCGGTTTAGGGTGGTGAACCTGGATTGGCAGACAGAGTGAGGAAGGCAAAAGGCAAGAGTGAAATTTCCTTATTGACTACAACTACCCAAACCCCAGACTGCCCCTCTTGGAGGGATCCTGAGACCCTTTAGTCATATTAAATATCCAAGTGAGTAGTGGACAGAACTCCCTGAGCCACTGAACTCCATGAGAGATTCAGAACACGCCCTGCCCCAATCCACTCCCAAACCCAGAGAAAGAGAGAGAGTGTTGTGTGTGGCTGAGTGTTCTTGTAGGTGTATGTGTGTGCATGTGCGTGCACATGAATGCATTTTTCTACATTAAAAGAAAAACATGAAATGTGCTTTCAACTCCATCCTTCCTCGTGACAGCTGAACAGCAAAGCCTGTTTGCTTAGCAATTTTAATCTATGATAAAAACCAGCCTGAGCGGAAAGGTTACAGGGGTGGCAATGAAGAATGAGACGGGAAGGAGAAGGTGGGGAAAGCTGTATGACTGACCCGCAGACCCATCTGTGTGATTCTCTAGGACCCGAGCTGGAGTTAAATTGGTCTCCATCAGTCAGGCCTCTTACTGTTGCATGCTAGGAATAAAACGCCTGCAAAACGCTTCATTTGCTCAGCAGTGCTCCGCTTCTGGCTAAACTGAGGAGCATGAAAATGATTTCCAAGAAGCCTTTATTGTAACCACGCCCGGGAATGGTGGTTATTCACTGCTGGGAAACAGCTGCACCAGGAGAGATTACAATCAAAAGGTGTTCTTCACTAGGTGTGGGAACAGAACAGGAGCTGCCTGGGAATGTGGCTGCCTCGTGATCTCCAGAGCTAAAATCCTTCTCTTGCTTTGGAAAAAAGTAGACAGAAATTAACAAGGAGAGAAATCTCTAGGCAGAACTAGCCTCATGCCAAATTTTGAAAGAGAGGTCCCTCCCTGGCCCCTCTAAAAGAAAATGAGATCATTGACATTGGATACTCAATGGGAGAAAAAAAAAAAAGAATATAATCAAAATAGCCGTGGCTAACACTGCTTGAGTGTTAGCAAGTACCTGATGCTTCCGAGCAGTTCACAAGCAGTAAGTCTAGGGGGTGAAGATTGTGTTTTCCTGCTTTTAGGGAAATTAACTTGCCCAAGGTCACCGTTGATAAGCGGCAGACCTGCACTAATTTATGATTCCAAAACTATTAACCACTAAAAACAGCACTTCTCCAAGTGCAGTCAGTGGGATACTCCACTCAAATCATCCGAGGGATCCATTGAAGTGCACATTCCTGGGTCCCCCTCAGGCCATTGGAGCCAAGCTCTGGGGGTGAGACCCAGAAACCTGCATTGTAGAAACCTCCTGGAGAAGAGTCTTCTAGGCACTAAAGTTGGTGAACCTCCTCACTGATCATCCTGGAAGCTGAGTGAACCCCAGGTCATTAGGGACCTTCTGGGTGCCAAGCTGTGAATCAAGTCGCTCCCTGTTTTGCATACTTGACAACCAAAGAAAATTAGTTTCTCCCCAAAGCCCCAGTGTCAGCAGACCCACCTCTGGCCCTGGGAAAAGGCCAGCAAAATTACGTAACGATTTTAACTATGATGTACCGCCATGCTGGAGGGAAAATCTGTTTGAGACCTCAGGTGGTGAGGGAGGAAGGCGAAGGGAGAGGATTGATGAATTCTGTCTGTGACTGAATTCTCTGACTGAGACTGCGCGAAGGGAGACACTCTCCTAGTGGTAAGATCTTTCCCACATCACATTTCTTTCAAATGAGTGAGATGCAGCAGCATCATGTCAGAGTGGAAAACAGCTTGATTCTGCCTGTGTCCGGTGTGCAAGCTCTATGTCTTGGGAGAGATTCCCATCACTACTATATTGGTGGGGCTTTGGGGGAACAGTTGTTGATGACAACCTAACCCTGGGAATACAGGGAAGATGGGAGCTGGGGGTTATGGGGAAAGGTTGAAGAGCAGGGGAGAAGACAGAAACAGGGGAGCAGGCGAAGAGATGTCTACACTCTCAATATCCTGTAACATCACAAGGCAACATTTTTTTTAACTTTCAGAATCTCAAAACATATTAAAAGCATGTACTTTGCTTCAATTGCCCCCTATTGATTGCAAGAAATGACACTCGGGATTCTCTTAACTTGACATCTATTTAAACATAAAAGCTTAGGAGCACAGGGTACATTTAAAATACAGGCAAAAAAGTGTATTTATTAACTCTTTCACTGATCCTTCATAATAGTATGTGAAAATGAAAAGCTCTGGGGTAAAAAAGAAAAAAAAAAGGCAGGGTGAAAGAATTAGGAGAGTTTTCACTCTTCTCCATTTGAATTTCCATTTCTAGCAAGGATTTTGTCATATGCGTCATAGAGGACAGTGGCTCTCAAACCAGAGGATCCCTATTAGGATTCAAGGTCCTTCGGATGGTCTATGGGCTGGTAGGAACAGTGATGTGCCCTCTTCCTCTCCAGCTATGTTTTCTCAGAGGCAAACAGCAACACATTGGGTGGGTTTCCCAAGTAGCTGTTGGACTAAAGCAAACATTTGAAGACTGTGGCTGATGTGTGAATAGATAGAAGACCCTCACGGATTCTGGGTTACAAGATTAATATAAGCGCTTGCTGATAAAGATAGGAGAAAAAAGTCCTCCTTATTTTGAATGTCTATGGGTTTTTCAAACCTGATAAAATGTATCCCCAGTGCCTAGCACTCTGGCTGATCCATAGTCAATACTTAGTGGATACTTAACAAAAAATATTGATTTTGCTTCCTTTCCAAGGAAGCCTTGAGACAATGATTGAGGCTCACTGTAATAGACAGGGCTTGACAGAACAAAATGGCAGACTCCTCAGCATAGCTAAATGCCCATGTCTAGAATTATTATTCCGTGACAAAGAATGGGGTTTTATTTGGTTATGCCAGCCCAGGAATGCCAATGCAGACAATATCATGATTCCTAGAGACTGGCCACTATCTGGAGATCATATTTTTCATCTGCCTTTGGCTCATGCTATGTAACCCAAAGTATATGAGTATCCACTAAAAGATAATTAAAACTCATCCTACATAATAAAGAGCTAATATGCAAATGGTTGTCATGCCCTTGTGCCCTCATGACCTCGCACCAGGACAGGGGGACCTGAGGCCATGCCCTGCACCTCAGCGCCAGGCCAGGGGACCTGAGTTTGCTCCCCCCGCCTGGAGGGGCTTGACAGGGGACCTGAGGCTGTGCCCCAGCTCTGGCGCTGGGGCCAGGGGACCTGAGGATGTGCCCCCCCGCCCTGCAGTGCTTGACTGGGGTGGGGCCGGCCAGGTCTGGGTCTTGCGTGATTTCAAGGTGCAGGCAGGTGGGCGGGGACTTGACTCTGGGTCCCATGGTGCACCCCAGACTCTGACAAGAGGGAGATTTTCATATACATTTTACTAAGTTTCTTTCATCTCTGACACTTGTATTCTAGAGAAAGGCCAAGTAGCAATATGAAAATATTTCCTCTAATTAATTCCCTTTTAATGTGCACGAATTTTGTGCACCGGGCCACTAGTTATTTTATATTTACATTTTCCAGTTGATATTAAGAATTTTCCTGGCACAGTCAGTAATATCCTGAATCTCAAGGAAAATAAAAATGTTCATGTTTCAAAGTGGTAATAATGATCAGAAGGCAAATAAGCCTGACCAGTGGAGGGCTTAGAAGGGGTCAATGGGGGGAAAAGGGGTACATCTGTATAACTTTCAATAAGAAAGATAAATTTTTAAAAATAAAATAAAAAGAGGAAATTTCCTTCTTAAAAAAAAAAAGGCAAATAAAATAGGAGCAGAAACACATTGCAGCCTAATCCCTGTTTTCTCTGAGAAATACCCAACACATTTGAACCAAAAATCTAAGAGGAACTCTAACTGAACCCTCTTCACAGGAGGTTCAGCCACAACTATAACAAAATGAAATTGTCTCCATTTAGTTCATGATGCCATCAGTGTGTACAGCCATCAGAGTATGTGAAGCAATTGTGTCACTTGGTTTTCACTACATTGGGCTGCAATTACAAACACAAATCTCAGTAGCTTATGACAACCAAGGTTTGTTCCTCACTCACATACACGAGAGCAGGTCATCTGCAGCTGTGCCCCGGTTGTCATTATTCAGAGTCCAATGCTGAGGACAGGCTATTCTCAAACAGAGAACAAAGGGCAAAGCATTGCAACAGCTCTTAAAACTTCTACTTGGCCCTTGCAGTACATCATATCCACTCACATTCCATTGATTGAAGCAAGTCCATGGCTAAGGCCACTCTCAGTGGGACAGGGAAGTGTGCTCCATGCACAGGAAGGCACTGAAAGCCATCTGACCGTGGGAAGAGGCGTATCATCCTCTTACAGAAAGGGGAGCAAATAATGGAGAATGATAGTGTCCTCTGCCACAGGAATCATGACAGTTAATATTTCTCACTTAAGGAAGTAGTGCCCGCATTCTAACTTTGTCGCCTCAGCAACTAATAACCAAAGACTATAAGTAGTTTAATAATTTTCCCCATTGCCCCCACATTGGCTGGACAAAGCCCTACCTCATTTCCTCTGGTCAGCTGTCCTACTCACCATGCAAGGAAAGAGTTCCATTCCTCACAGCCAGGAACTTGACTCCATATGGGAAAAAGGGGGTAGAGTGGGAACTCCCATACAGTGTGATCTCAGCTTGGCCTTGGAAGGGCTTGTCCTCAGATCCAATCCGGAGCTCTCCACCATCAGAAACAAGGATGGAGTGCGCCCTGAGCTCAATGGTTCCTTGATCCATGAAAATCAGCTTGCCTCCTAATGGCCAAAAAAGAAGCTTTTCAGTCTTGTTGACAATTCCAATGTTTGATGAAATCCTCTGTGTTTATATTCTCTTGTAGAAGCACAATTGAGTGTATCAAACACCCAGACCCAGAAGCACTGTATTACCAAGCCAGTTTAGATTAGTTATCACTATTCATTGCTCCTTTATTTATATTATTTTTAATAACAATAGCCTAAATGTCCAGCAATTTAGGACTGGTTAAATAAGTCATGAGAAAGTCATCATTTTTACCATTTAGCAGCAGATAAAAGCAGCATATAAAAATTCAGTTAAAACCCTGCCAGGGTATCTCCATGGTTAGAGCATCAGCCCACACACCAAAGGGTCCTGGGTTCAATTCCTTGTCAAGGGCATGTGCCTGGGTTGTAGGCTCCAACCCCGGCCAGATCAGGGCATGTGCAGGAGGCAACCAATCAATATGAGAGATGTGTCTCTCTCATATTGATGTTTCTCTCTATCTATCTATCTCCTCCTCTCTTCCCTTCCACTTGCTCTAAAAATCAATGGAAAAAAATATCCTCAGGTGAGGATTTAAAAAAAAATCAGTTTAAGAAAAACTGGGTAACAAGTGGACAGAAAATAGGAATAGAAGAAAATGTGTCAAAATTATAAGAACTGTGGTAAAAGGAAGTGTAATTAGGGCTACCATCATGACATGTGAAACATTTTAGCTGACCAACAACCACTGTATTTTTCATAATAGACTCTAATTTCCTGAAGGATTTGCTCTGCTCTATAGAAAAGAGTTGAGTGGGACTGTCAGTCATGGTGTCCTATCCTACTTAGCCTGAGTCATGTACCCAGACTTCAAAAGGAAATCTGGAGCAAAGGGAAGAGATGACTGGAAATACTTAGACCTCAGTAATTCTAGTGGTGATACATAATGAGCCCAAAAAGAGTTCCTACTTCTGAACCCCCCATCTGCCAAGCCCCTCCAAAACTCCCTGAATGCCATTACTTCTATACCTGATTTTCCACACTTCCCATCAATTCTGTAAACTACCCAATACCTTCTCAATAAACTTCCTTGATCTATTTGTTTTTGTTCTTCTTAATTCTTTTCCACTTTCCTATGAGTTTGAATTTCCTATAAATTTTCTATGACTTTTATTTTTTTGTTTATTTTGCATTTTAGATTCCACATATAAGTGAAATCATATAATATTTATGCCTTTTAAAAAGATAGTTGCAATCAAATAACCTTAACTGATACAGAAACTGTTTTGCTCTAATATTGAAATTTTCTGTAAAATAGGAATGTTATCCTATATTATAAAAACCTAATATGCTAAGTGTCCAGTCATTCAGTTGTCCGTTCAACCAATCAAAGCATAATATGCTAATGATATGCTAAGACCACTCAACCGCTCACTATGATGTGCACTGACCACCAGGGGGAAGATGCTCTGACCGGTAGATGAGCTTGATGCTGGGGCCCAGCCAATGGGACTGCGCAAGACAAGCCGGACATGCCATGGAGCCCTCCCATGGTCCTTCCCCAGCTGATCAACCTCCCGCGTCCCTCCCCAGCCCTGATTGTGCACCGAGGGGGTCCCTCAGCCTGGCCTGCACCCTCTTGTAATCCAGGACCCCTCAGGGGATGTCAGAGAGCCAGTTTCAGCCCGATCCCACAGGCCAGGCCGAGGGACCCCCCCCCCCAAACTGGTGCACAAATTCATGCACCATGCCTCTAGTTTTAAAATAAAATGAAACTCGTGCACAGAAGGCAGGGGGGGGGTCCCTCAGCCCAGCCTGTACCCTCTCCAATTGGGGACCCCTTGGAGGATGTCTGACTGCCGGCAGTCAGACATCCCTTTCACAATCTGGGATCACTGGCTCCTAACTGCTCACCTGCCTGCCTGCCTGATCACCCCTAACGGCCTCTGCCTGCCTGCCTGATTTCCCCTAACCCCTCTGTCTGCCTGCCTGATCACCCCTAACCTCTCTGTCTGCCTTCCTGATCACCCCTAACCTCTCTGTCTGCCTGCCTGATCGCCCCTAACTTCCTCTGCCTTCCTGCCTGATCTCCCCTAACTGCCCTACCTTGCAGGCCTGGTTGTTCCCAACTGCCCTCCCCTGCCAGCCTAATCTCACCCCCAATGGCCCTCCCCTGCTGGCCTGATCTTGCCCCCAATGGCCCTCCCCTGCTGGTCTGATCTCACCCCCAACTGCCCGCCCCTGCAGGCCTGATCTTGCCCGCAACTGCCCTCCTCTGCTGACCAATTTGGTTCTGATTGGTCGGTTTCTATGCCATTCAGCATCAAAAGCTCTTCCTCCTGGGCAGCCATTGGTTCTTCACAGCACCCACATTTGGTTCTGATTGGTCAGTTCCTATGCCAATCAACGTCAAAAGCTCTGCCTCCTAGGCAGCCATTCGATCCTCATAGCACCCAGATTCTGTTCTGATTGGTCGGTTCCTATGCCAGTCAGCGTCTCTGGGCCTATCAAGAGGGCCTGATCAGAAAGGAGTGGCTGATCAGCCGCCCCGGTGGAGGCCTGGAGAGAAATGGAGGCATGGCTGCTGGCCAGACTGGGAAAGAAAGAGAGAGGCAAGTGCTGATCAAAAGCTGCCACAGAGGCAATGGATCAGTCTCTGCTTCTCTCTTCAGGCCTCTCTCTGGCCCTGATTCGCAGCCCCCTCAGCAGTCAGTGTTGGGTTGCTACAGGACTGACTTCCAGTTGGTCAAGCCTTGGTCATGACCAGTCGTTATGACCCAGGGTTTTTATATATTAGGATCATTTGTATATCATGGAAATAAACGCTTAGGATATTAAAACATACTTTCATTATTTTAATACTTTCCTTTAAAAGAATTTAAAATCTTTATATTTTAAGCAGAATTTTTTCAATAGTGTCAAAATAATTAATAATTAACACTTTAACCTGAAGGAGCTATTAAATCTATCTCCCATTTTGTAAGTGGTTTGCAAAAGCACTGCACTAGACTCTTCTATCCTCTAACAAAGTGGTCAGGGTTGCGACTT